>NC_090742.1:80139017-80166517 GCF_036898095.1 Palaemon carinicauda | reverse complement strand
GCCTGGTAAAAATTGCCTTTCATTTTCTTCAAAAACTAGTTGACCTTTTTTCATTGTTAAGTAGACTATAACAGAGAGAGAGAGAGAGAGAGAGAGAGAGAGAGAGAGAGAGAGAGAGAGAGAGAGAGAGAGATCGTTTACATTTAAATAACTTCACTAATGAAGACCGATATTTTTTGTCGGATAAATTCTCCTAATTAGAGAACAGGATAGCAGTGTTTACGATACAATCGAGGCAAGAATCGGAATTCAAATGCCTCTAAAATGAGTCTTACTATAATTATCGGCTCATCTGCAAAAAGAGGGTCTGATTCAGTCAAATGACACACAGTTTAGAGATGACTTTAAATGATAGGTAAATCTGGAGTAATGATGCAATCTGGTTAGTTTTTATTTCGCTTACCTCCAAATCTGATGTTTTGAAGGGGAAGGTTTTATATTACATCTTGGTGGGAAAAGTAGGGTTTTTTATGCCCCTCATAATTCGTTCATTCCTTTTTATCTGTCTGTGGCCTGTCTATATATTTGCTTACTAATCTAAATTATGACTGTGCTTTGATTGATTGATATCTTAATCTATTCAACAACTTTATTTAAATCATTTAAATTGCTAGTACTCGATAGGTTTGGTGACAAGTATTAATTGATTGGTTGGAAAAGTAGTGCAATTAAAAAGATAAAGCATATTACAGAATCATGCAGGTCTATTACACACACACACACACATACATACACAAACTAAATTAATTTCCAACAAAGACTATAAGAGAAAAAGAATGAAAAATACGATTATAGTAATACCTAGTATATGAATGAAAGCATATTGTGTTTTTCACAAATAAATAATAATTAAAAAGAGCATTAGTAAATCAACAGAATCTTCTTCGTTGGGTTCCGTTATGTTTTCCCCATGTGTCATATGTTAAGTACACACTACGGCCTTCGGTTATACGTACGTACACGTGCGTTTAGTTTAAAATACATATACGCACATGAAATCTGAATTAATTATAGTAAGGCTTTTACACTTCTATTTAGACCTACCTCCTGAGGGAGGAATTTTGTTTTGAATAATTCATCTATTCAATGTCTTCTGTTGCTTATCCGTCTTCTTTTACTTCAAGCAATTCTGTCTGAACCAACACATACCAGTTTGATCCAGTTGAAGGATCCCCTGGCAGGCTTCTTGAGATCATGCCACAGGAAGTACTTTGCCCCCGTACGGTAATTTTGCGAGATCTTCGAGAGTTTGCAATACCCGGCCCCCGCCCCCCCCCCAAAAAAAAAATCTCAAGACTGATTATATTGGAAGAAAATAATCTTTTTTAATCTCTAATGAAGCATTTTATTATGTAAGAATGGACTTCAGTATGAATGAGACAGGGGGACCGCGTATCGTTACAAATGCAATTAGTAAGAAAGAAAGAATAATAAATAAAAATTGAAAAATTAAGATGTTTAAGAAAGCCCTTTAAGAATCTCTTCTAAGCATCAGAGAGAGAGAGAGAGAGAGAGAGAGAGAGAGAGAGAGAGAGAGAGTTAATCCAAAAGTTGAAATAAAGAACAATGAGAGTATCCAAAGATTGAAATTAAGAACAATGAGAGAGAGAGAGAGAGAGAGAGAGAGAGAGAGAGAGAGAGAGAGAGAGAGAGAGAGAGAGAGAGAGAGAGAATCCAAAAGTTGAAAGAAAGAACAATGAGTATCCAAAGGTTGAAATTAAGAAGAGAGAGAGAGAGAGAGAGAGAGAGAGAGAGAGAGAGAGAGAGAGAGAGAGAGAGAGAGAGAGAGAATCCAAAAGATGAAATAAAGAACAAACGTGTTAATCAACACCAAAGCTCCTTTCCAGGCACCCCCCCCCAAAAAAAAGAAAAAGAATAATCATCCAATGACGTCATCTGCAAGCGCTTTCCCTTTAACGGACGCCCACAAAACCATCTCCGCCTTAGATCCTTGAGAACGCGATGGCTCTGACCCCCAACCCATTCGTACCGTAGTTCTCCCGTTTGGGATGGTATAAAGAGAGAGAGAGAGAGAGAGAGAGAGAGAGAGAGAGAGAGAGAGAGAGAGAGGGGGCTGACTAAACTCGTTGGTAGGGGGAACTCTTCGAGAGAGTAACGACGCTTGTTTGAGAATCAGGAGCGTGAATACGCCAAGTTTTTGCTTCATGTTTTGCTTGAAGCTTTATGCTACAATACTTCCTTCTAGGAGTGAGTTGAGAGAGCAGGCTGTACACCAAACACTGGAGTAATCATCCGATGAAATGCAACGCTGTGGAAAAGGAAATTTATGGTTTTCCTTCTACCGTGGAATGAGCGATATTTTAGTAGTCTTATTTGCACGATTGTAAAATTTTCGTATACCTTTTTCACCAAGTCTTGGAATGAGTGATGTAGCTCTTAGCAGTAGTTTTATTGTCAAGATGGTAAAATTTAAAAAAAAAAAATCTGTTTTTCCTTCTAGTATGTAATGAGCGATATAGCTCTTTACATTGCGGTAGTTTTATTTGATCGACGGTAAAATTATTCATATACCTTTTTCAATAAATCGGATTTTCCTTGTATCGGCATGCATGTCTTCGCATTAGTATTTAGTATTATATAAACTTTGAGAGTATTCAGCATTTAGCAAGCATTTGGACAACTGTAATTATTTGCTATTTATATTGAGATTTCAATATTGATATATGATAATTTTATCAATTTTATTTGAATGTTTGGTTCGCGGTTAGGGCTAAATCTTAATTTTTGTCTGGAATTAATGACAATTCAATTTTAAAGCAATAAGAGCAAACAGATCAATGTAGAAGTTAAAACAGCTTTCAGAAGATCTGCTCCTGAAATAAATCTAAGGATAAACCTATCTTCCACACCTCGTGCCTCAAACAAATCTATTTCTTAGGTATCCGAGATTGGGGCATTCAGTTAATAAAAGCCTTACTGACCAGGATACCAAACAGTCATGGCAAAATGGCTGGTGTTAGCCAGTAATCAAACGTCAGAGAGCATAAAAAAAAAATCACAAGTCTGGGTATAAATCTAACGTCTAAATATAATAAACTACAATTTGTAATAAACGGGAACAAGTGTAAATTTGAAAAGAAAATATTTTTTTATACAAATGCTGTAAACACTCAAAATAACCTTTTGATTTTAAGAGATTTAAAATATTTCTCCTGCCGATCCACGGTTATCGACTATCATTACCACAATACATACAATGTAAATGTATCAATTATTAGATTATTTAAGGTCTTTGTATTACACATTTCTTTTCAATAAAATGCGTAATGCAAAACAGCATTCAAATAATTCGCAAAACACGTGAGTGTGCATATATTATTATTATTATTATTATTATTATTATTATTATTATCTAAGCTACAACCCTAGTTGAAAAAGCAGGATGCTATATGCCCAAGGGCTTCAACAGGGAAAAATAGCCCAGTGAGGAAAGGAAATAAGAAAACAGATAAAACTGCATGAAAATTAATAACACATTAAAATAAAACAAATAAAGAACACGAACAAGATTAAAACAGATCTTTCATATAATAACTATAACTATACATACATATATATACACACACACACACACACACACATATATATATATATATATATATATATATATATATATATATATATCTGTATATAAACATATACCGGCTTTGTAAAGTATTTATAAATGTTCATATGAATATACAGTAAATGTATATATGTGCAGATAGATATACATACTGTATATATATATATATATATATATATATATATATATATATATATATATATATATATATCAGCCCCACTTAAGTAGAATGAATGAGATATAAAGAAAATTTACCTCTTATGACATAATTCAATTATCGCTTTAGCATCTCGGGGAAATAAGGTAACGTAAATATGTGGCTTCTTTAACTACAATGTGTCAGATATGATGTAAAAGAATAAAATAGGAAGAAAACTGAGAAATATCATCATTCTGTGAGAAATGGAAGGCTACATTGTCTTTTTCATGTTTCTTATTTATATGTAACTGCTAAAAAGTTTGAAAAATTTTGTTGGGACACAAGTATGAACCGTTTTTAACTCCAGAATGACGTATTTGTCAAACTGATTAGAACTGATATCTTACAATTCACTAATTAACTTGAGTCTCTAAATGTGATGCAATTATAATCTTTTACTAAATCTTCAACATATTTTGTAGATTTGAGAACAAAGCCCTAAGAAATGAAATGGCAGGACAAGATTAGAAACGAAACTAAAAGAGAAATTACTCGAGTGCCATATATGGATGAGATCATGGTGAGAGGTACATGGAGATGGTTTGGGTATGCTCTTTGCAATCCCCAAGAGAGATTAGTTTACCAAACTTTCAACGGGGCTCCACAAGGCACTAGAGTTGAAAATAAGGCTGAGGACTATGAAGCCTGAGATAGGAGATGATGAATGGAGAAACATTGATTTAAAAGCTCAAGATAGAGATGACTGGCGAAATCTAACAGAGGCTCTTTGCGGCAATAGGTGTAGGACGATGATGATGAAATCGAGGCATTTACTTGAGGGTTTGGTATATCTTGAGGATTAGCCATGTTATGTAAATAAGTTAAAACATCAGTAAAACTATTTCCGATGGAGTTAGGTTGTTGTTATATGCAAATGAGAATTAACTGCTCGGATTTTCACTGGATGAAATATTAATTTGAAAAACTTGGTTGTGTTCGCTGTTAATTATTCAATTTACTTATAGACCTAACTACGACG
The DNA here is from genome assembly GCF_036898095.1 of Palaemon carinicauda. NCBI lineage: Eukaryota > Metazoa > Arthropoda > Malacostraca > Decapoda > Palaemonidae > Palaemon > Palaemon carinicauda. The sequence goes on along the minus strand of NC_090742.1, from coordinate 80,161,753 downwards.
ACCAAGAACATATATATATATATATATATATATATATATATATATATATATATATATATATATATATATATACTGTATGATAGGGGAATGGATTAAATACCTAAATTTGAAGTACAGTTGGACACAAACATTTCCTGGCACATCTCTTTCTAAGAAAGTGCCCCTTGTCACACTCTTACTTTGCTGCGAGCTCCTGTACGTAGCCCTTCTCACCACCTCTGCCATTTCTTTTTACACTAGCTGTTTGGTTACTCACCCCACAGTAAGGGTGTGACATGTTCCATTTCCTCAGAGCGAGGTGTTTCAGGAATTTCTGTCAAACTGAAAATTTTATATGGAAATTGCTTACGCCTATATTCTGGAAAAAAAAAAAAAAAAAAAAACATTGGTCAAGGTCAGCCTCATACTATCAAATGGCTTTTGGAACAGTATTTTTCTATAACAGGCTATATACTATACCACTGAGCTAGTCCAGTCCAGTGCCTCGCTCCTTCCCTCCCTTCTTTCTCTTAAAAGTTTAAAGGTCTGCTCATAAATGACAGAGGCAAGGAGAAGCGATAAAATCCTAGAGACAGGACGATGTCCTAGAGAATGACCATATATACATATGATCAGGCCCCAAACCACTCCATACAAGCTAGGAACAGAGAAGGCTAGGCAATGGCTGTTGATGACTCAGTAGGTACACCTATAGTTTCCCCCAAAACCCATCTGCCTTAGCTCACAAGGGTGGTGAGGTTGCATATATTATAAGAAACTCTCGAGTCTGACCGGGACCTTATCTCTAGTCCAGCAGATCGCCAGTCATGATCTGGTGAGTGTCCATTAGGCTACCACAACTCTTAAAAAAGTACAAACGTATTCTCAAAATGTCGTGAAAGATGAAATAAATTTCCGGCGCTGCCATTTTTCGCCCATTTGGCTCATTAAATCACGTTTAAAGTGGGAAACATGCCAAGATATCCGGCGTTACCACTTTTGGCCAATCTTATCAGTTGAATCCCGATTATTGTGGAAAACATTTTATGTAAGAATTACGACTTATACTCACTTTGAGTGAAATCGGCAACGCCAGATATCTGCTCCATGTTTCACGATATTCTTGACAGACGTTGTCTTTATAGTATAATAATTTTCATGAATTTCGGCTTGCTGTAACGAAATGAATGGATTCGATTGCAGAACATCTTAAAATGGGATCTTCCAAAAAAGGATTTACTAAAATTAACACCTGAAATTAAACCCTTATTCTTTCTGTATGCTCAACTTAATTTTCCTTGCTTCTTTAAAATTATAATCGCACTAGTTCATAAAAGATAAGACAATTTAAGGGAATGTCTACTTACAGAAATTAATTTTTAATTAAACATTCTAGGAATCGTGGAATAGAATGGCTTGTAAAGTGTCTCAAGTGTAAAGTCTGCTTACATAAACAAATTGCAAATTTAAAGCATTCAAAAGTCTATACTTTTACACAGTTAGATCTATAGGAATATTGGAAGTCTGTTTGCATAATCTGTAATACTCTAATTACATTTGCTATTAATTTCTACTTTTTCTAGAAGGCTGATATATATCCAAATGATGTGAAACGCACAAGTCATAAAATACATAATTTTCAATTTGCTTAGCATTCATGAAATTAAGAAGACAAAATTACTTGCGCAAAAGAATAGATTACTGCTGTATATGGTACAAAATCTTGCCTTAATGTACATACAAATATCAAAGTCCTAAAGTCTGACATGCTTTTCTTTACGGCCGTTCCATTGCTATTATTATTCAAAACAAGCCGGATCATTTTATTCTGAAAATACAGCTCTTAGTACTTCCGTCTTCTAAGAAGCTTTTCATCAGCAACAAGATCATTGGCCCTCTGCCAGGCGCTAATTCTAGGTTATCTAACCCCTTTGCAAGTTCCGCTGTAATTTCTTGATCATCTGAGGACTCGTGGCTTAGTAGTAATTTTTGTTTCTCTAAGTATTAAGCAAGTTCTGTGGTAATTTTTCGTTTCTCTACGCTTTAAGTGATTTGTGACCACATATTTTTACCAAAGCACTATGCAAGTTAAGTGTTCATTTCTTGTTTTTCGTAAGCACTGAAAATACAGTGGCCATTTATTGTTTATCTAAGCATTATGCAAATTACGTGGTCATTTCTGGATTTAAAGCACTGTTAAATTCTGAGACCATTACTTATCTTAGCAATTAGCACTATACAAATTTAATGTTAATTTCTTGTAAACACACACCACACACACACACACACACACACACACACACATATATATATATATATATATATATATATATATGTGTGTGTGTGTGTGTGTGCGTGTGTTTGTGTGTATATATATATATATATATATATATATATATATATATTGTATATACATTGTTCTATATATATGAAACCAGCCACCCGTTGAGGTACTACCGCTTGAGAGTTATTGGGTCCTTTGACTGGTCAGACAGTAGTACATTGGATCCTTCTCTTTGGTTACGGCTCATTTTCCGTTTGCGTACACATACACCGAATAGTCTGGCCTATTCTTTACATATTCTCCTTTGTCCTCATACAACTGACACCACTGAGATTACAAAACAATTCTTCCTCGCTTAAGGGGTTAACTACTGCATTGTAATTGTTCAGGGGCTACTTTCCTCTCGGTAAGGGTAGAAGAGACTTTAGCTATAATAAGCAGCTCTTCTAGGAGAAAGACACCCCAAAATCCAACCATTGTTCTCTGGTCTTCGATAGTGCTATAGCCTCTGTACCATGGTCTTTCGCTGTCTTGGGGTAGAGTTCTCTTGCTTGAGGATACACTTGGGCACACTATTCTATCTTATTTCTCTTCCTCTTGTTTTTTTTAAGTTTTTATAATTTATATATGAAATATTTATTTTAGTGTTGTTACTGTTCTTAAAGTATTTTATATCAATTATTAATTACTTTTCTGGTAGTTTCATTATTTCCATCCCTGACTGGGCTATTTTCCATGTTAGAGCCTTCGGGCTTATAGCATTCTGCTTTTCCAACTAGGGTTGTAGCTTAGGAAGTGATAAGTTATATATATATATATATATATATATATATATATATATATATATATATACATTATTGGATACATATATATATATATATATATATATATATATATATATATATACTGTATATACATCATAGTATATATATATATATATATATATATATATATATATATATACATATATATTTATATGCATATATATGCATATATATTTGTATATATTTGCCTACACATACACCTAATAGTCCTACGGGCTACAAGAGTGCAAGAGCCCGTGCTTGGCCGTAAGGGCCAGGCAATCTTCAACAACAAACAACACCTAATAGTCTAGCATATCATTTCCACATTCTCCTCTGTCCACATACCTGACAAAACTGAGATTACCAGACAATTCTTCACTCAAGGGGTTATCTACTGCACTGTAACTGTTCAGAGGTTACTTTCCTCTTGGTGTGGTTAGAAGAGACTCTTTAGCTATGGTAAGCAGCTCTTCTAGGAGAACGGCACTCCAAAATCAAACCATTGTTTTCTAGTCTTGGGTAGTGCCCTAGCCTCTGTACCATGGCCTTCCACTGTCTTGGATTAGAGTTCTCTTGCTCTAGGGTATACTCGAGCACGCTGTTCTAACTTATTTATCTTCCTCTTGTTTTTATTTTTTATTTTTTGTAGTTTATATATGGAAGATCTAATTTAATGTTGTTACTGATCTTAAAATTCATTTCCTTGTTTTGTTTCCGTACTGGGCTAATTTTCCTTGGGCATTATTATAGCATCTTGTTTTTCCAGCTAGTGTTGCAGCTTAGCATCTAATAATAATAATAATAATAATAATAATAATAATAATAATAATAATAATAATAATAATACAGTATCATCATCGTCATAATCAGCCGTTACTAGTCCACTGCAGACATGTCCTTCCACTTGTGTCTGTTTATGGTCTTTCTGTGCCAGTGCAAACCCGCAAACATTCTTAGTTCGTCAATCTATCGTCTTCTCTTCCTTTCCCTGCTTCTTTTACAATCTCTATGAACCCATTCTGTTATCTTTAATGTTCATCTATTGTGTCATTCTTATTACACGTCCTGCCCATGTCCATCGCATGCTTATCCTTCTTTTAATTTCGGTCTCGTGTCCTGAGGAAACTGTCTGTCCTAAGTACACATATTCATTAACAATCTCTAGAGGCTCGTCCATAATTCTTATTTGGTGTCTCTTTGTATTTTCGTTGAAATTTATCTTAGTTTTACTCATTCATTTTCAGTCCTGCATTTCTGCTTTCTCTATTCAAATCTTCTATCATCTTTTGTCATTCCTCCCATGATTCACTAAACACAACTATGTCATCTGCAAATCTTAAGTGGTTGAGGTAGGCTATTCCCCATTAATACTAATTCTTACATTTCCCCAATCTAAATTCTTAAAAGCATCTAGGCATATTGTGAATAATTTAGGAGAGATGGGGTCTCCCTATCTAACTCATTTCTCAATGGGAATTTTCTCACTATCTTTATGCAGTCTTAGCATTGCTATACTTCCTGTATAGATATCTTCAAGTGTTCTTATACAAGATTTTTCTATTCCTTATTTTTTAAGGGCTTTCATTACTGCTGAGGTTTTGGCATTCTCATAGTCTATTAATGCTATCCATAGTTATTTGTCATTCTCTGTTGATTTTTTCCAGTAGGTGGTTAATTACATGGATATGATCAGTTGTTAAATACCCTCTTCTAAAGCCTGCCAGCTCTCTTAGTTGATTAAAATCTAGCTGCCCTTCTATTCGACCTAATTTGATCTTTATGAATATTTTATATATTACGGAGAGTAAACCTATTGGGCGGTAATATATATATATATATATATATATATATATATATATATATATATATGTATATATATATATATATACATATATATACATATATATATATATACATTATTATTATTATTATTATTATTATTATTATTATTACTAGCCAAGCTACAACTCTAGTTGGAAAAGCAAGATGCTATAAGTCCAAGGGTTCCACTAGGGAAAAATAGCCCAGTGAGGAAAGGAAATAAGGAAATAAATAAATGATGAGAATAAATTAACAATAAATCATTCTAAAAACAGTAACAACGTCAAAACAGATATATCCTATATAAACTATTAACAACGTCAAAAACAGATATGTCATATATAAACCATAAAAAGATTGCTCCAACTTTGAACTTTTGAAGTTCTACTGATTCAACTATCCGATTAGGAGGATCATTCCACAACTTTGTAACAGCTGGAATAAAACTTCTAGAATACTGTGTAGTATTGAGCCTCATGATGGAGAAGGCCTGGCTATTAGAATTACCTGCCAGCCTAGTATTACGAACAGGATAGAATTGTCCAGGGAGATCTGAATGTAAAGGAAGGTCAGAGTTGTGAAAAATCTTATGCAACATGCACAATGAACCAATTGAACGGCGGTGCCAAAGATTAATATCTAGATCAGGAATAAGAAATTTAATAGACCGTAAGTTTATATCCAACAAATCAAGATGAGAATCAGCAGCTGAAGACCAGATAGGAGAACAATACTCAAAACAAGGTAGAATGAAAGAATTAAAACACTTCTTCAGATTAGATTGATCACCGAAAATCTTGTAAGATTTTCTCAATAAGCCTATTTTTTGTGCAATTGAAGAAGACACAGACCTAATGTATTTCTCAAAAGTAAATTTGCTGTCGAGAATCACACCTAAAATTTTGAAATAGTCATACATATTTAAAGAAACATTATCAATACTGAGATCCGGATGTTGAGGAGCCACCGTCCATGACCTACTTACAATCATACTTTGAGTTTTGTTAGGATTCAACTTCATACCCCATAATTTGCACCATGCACTAATCTTAGCTAAATCTCTATTAAGGGATTCAGCAACCCCAGATCTACATTCAGGGGATGGAATTGATGCAAAGAGAGTAGCATCATCTACATATGCAATAAGCTTGTTTTCTAGGCCAAACCACATGTCATGTGTATAAAGTATGAAAAGTAATGGGCCAAGAACACTACCCTGTGGAACACCGGATATCACATTCCTATACTCACTATGGTGCCCATCAACAACAACTCTTTAAGATCTATTACTTAAAAATTCAATAATAATGCTAAGAAATGACCCACCCACTCCCAACTGTTTCAGTTTGAAAACAAGGGCCTCATGATTAACACGGTCAAAGGCAGCACTAAAATCAAGGCCAATCATACGAACTTCCTGACCACAATCAAGAGATTTCTGTACAGCATTGGAGATTGTAAGAAGGGCATCACATGCTCCGAGGCCTTTACGAAAACCAAATTGCAAACTAGGGAATAGATGATTACCTTCAGCAAACCTATTAAGACGTTTTGCCAGAAGACGTTCAAAAACTTTAGTTATGGAAATTGGGCGGTAATCAGTGGGACTTGAGCTACCACAAACGCATTTACATAGTGGAGTAACATTACCAATTCTCCAATAAGTGCTAAAAGATCCTCTTTTTGCTAACTTGCGCAAAATAACAGATAACTTTGGAGCTAAGAAATCTGCTGTCTTTATAAAAAACAAAGGAAAAATACCATTTGAGTCTACACCTCCATAAGCATTCTTACGAAGCTGGTCTAGCATAAGAGTAAATATTTTATTCATGTATTTCATTTTTGTATTTAAGAGATGTATAGCCAGCTCAAAACAAAACTGGGTTATTATTTATGTGAACTATTAAAAAACCGACCTCTTATTTTCGTTCCTAGTCAGGGAATACGAGTTCCACTCACATAGGTTTACGTAATGTATGTAAATTACATAAGACTTTCGTCATTCATTTAGTTGTATTTTCATTCAGTTCAGTATATGTAAATTTACGATATTTTTAAGAATTAGCTTTCTATTTCCTGTAGTTTTGTTACGAAGTACTGTATTATGTAATCTTTAGGTATGGTGTATGACACACACGAGGTATGAACACGAGGGATTACATCATTTTTATGTTTCCACGTGGTTAGAAAGTGAATGAAAATTCTCGAATTAGATTTACTCTATTTTATTGTTACGAGAGGAAGGTGGTCAGAGGTAGCTGAAAGAGAGTTGCCTCACAAGCAAGGTTTGTACCCCTTCTTCAAATTACTACCTTGACAACCTTATGCCGCTAGAGCCATGGCCCCCACGCTACAAGAATGATCTACTAGAAATTTCTAGATGAATTAAGTCAATATATATAGATCCTAGGAATATATAATCAGCAGAAGAGACCCAGCCTATCCCTTTGAAAGAGCCAACGTCTTCCTGACCTCTCTCCTCTCAAGCGTGTGTCCTCTCAAACGTGAAAAGTGATTTTTATCCAAGCTATATTGTGTATAGTGTTGTTCAAATATTGGGGAAATTATTGGATGTTAATTCAAGTGTAGTGTGTTAATGTAAATACATTTTAACAAATTCTTGAAACTGGCCCAGTTAGATTAGGTTAAACAGTGAAGTGTATTTGTTTTGCTTAACCATTCTGTAAACTCGTGTGAACCAAAAGACGCAAGTGTAACAGTTACATAAGAAAATTTTTATCACTGTCTAATTACTAAAGTGTTAAGTGTTAACTTTTCTCATTAATTGTCATAAATCAAATTCCAGTGAAACAATTGATTGTATAATTTTTTTTTATAGAGTATAATTTTTTGTCTTAATCTAATGTTTAGTTCAGGTTTAAATTTCGAGTGATTTATTTTTGGTGTTAATTATATTGAATTATTGTTTACTTTTTATAGAATATATTTATTTTTGTAAAGTGTATATCATTTCAATCACAAATATTTTTTCTCAGTGCTTTGCTCGTATTCCCTGACTAAGAACCGAAGTAAGAGGTCGGTTTTTTAATACTGTAGTTCACATAAATAGTAACCCAGTTTTGTTTTGAGTGTAACTTAAGAGACCTTTGGATATTCAGTGTTCATAGACATTGCCGTTTGGGAGCTGCGTGTTATTCTCAGAGCTTGAGGTATTTTCTCGTGTGTATCAGACATGTAAAATAAAGCAGGTGAGTTCTGGAGCTCGGGAATTTACGTAATTCTTCAGCCATATTAATATATATATATATATATATATATATATATATATATATATTTGCATATATATATATATATTTATATATATATATATATATATATATATAAGTGCATAAACGAAAACTGATATAAAACGTTATTCTTACTGATTCAGTTGATGCCAAATCTGAAGCCGGCAAAAGTGTTAAAAATTACACGTGATTGGGTGCTTGCGTATCGGGGTTTCCCCAGGACGGATACTTATCATGTAACAAAATTTGCAAGTCCACAAAGCTACTACGGCCGGAATAATACGTCATCACCAAACGTTCTAGACCAGCGAGCGATTAAAGTACATGTCTTTGTTACTGTCTAAGTCTCGAATGTCGCCAAAAAAAAAAAAAAAAAAGAAAAAAAAAGTGGGGATTTACTGTAGTTCAATAGATTGAGACATAAAGACGAGATGAACGCACATAAGATATCAGATGTCGAGTAGGAAACTATTATATGAATTTACGAGAATAAATTTTTATTTTGTGACTCGTCGAAAATTGAGGCTGAAATTACAAAATATAGTAAAGATTAATGTCTTTAGAGAATTCTACTTCTGTCGACATCAGCGTTTTGCATGTAATGTCTCTCAGTTAGTGATGTCTCCCTCGAATGACTGGTCCCTCTCGCCCAAAGTAGAAGACTGTAATACTGATACCTTATATGTAATGACAGGATACAGCAATGATAGTTTCGAGCAATTGTTCTTGAACCAACCGTGAAATTGAAGAGTAAAATCTGTGCAGTATGTGCAAATATTTCCTTATGAATATAAAAACGTATGAGTGCACCTAACAATGCAGATATCATTCTCTCTCTCTCTCTCTCTCTCTCTCTCTCTCAATATATATATATATATATATGTATATATATATATATATATATATATATTCAAATAAGCCATATATTTTTTTGATACATTAATGTCTGGATTCTCTTAACGACCTCGGGATCAGAGCCCCAGGCGAAAACACACAAAGACAAGAGCTTGTGACCGTCCGGGAATTGAACCCTGGTCCGGCAAGGCTTGTATAGACAGTGATTACCACTTGGCCAAGTGGTAGTCACTGTCTATACAAGCTTGCCGGACCAGGGTTCGATTCCCGGACGGTCATAAGCTCTTGTCTTTGTGTGTTTTCGCCTGGGGCTCTGATCCCGAGGTCGTTAAGAGAATCCAGACATTAATGTATCAAAAATATATATGGCTTATTTGAATATAAAAAAACACGTCTAAATGTGCAAAATTTATTATAGATATATATATATATATATATATAAACTGTATATATATATATATATATATATATGTATATATATATATATATATATATTATTATTATTATTATTATTATTACTATCCAAGCTACAACCCTAGTTGGAAAAGCAAGATGCTATAAGCCCAGGGGCTCCAACAGGGAAAAAATAGCCCAGTGAGGAAAGGAAATATGGAAATAAATAAATGAAGAGAACAAATTAACAATAAATCATTCTAAAATAAGAAACAACGTCAAAACAGACATGTCATATAATAAACTATCAACAACATCAAAAACAAATATGTCATAAATAAACTATAAAAAGACTATGTCCGCCTGGTCAACAAAAAGCATTTGCTCCAACTTTGAACTTTTGAAGTTCTACTGATTCAACCACCCGATTAGGAAGATCATTCCACAACTTGGTCACAGCTGGAATAAAACTTCTAGAGTACTGCGTAGTATTGAGCCTCGTGATGGAGAAGGCCTGGCTATTAGAATTAACTGCCTGCCTAGTATTACGAACAGGATAGAATTGTCCAGGGAGATCTGAATGTAAAGGATGGTCAGAGTTGTGAAAAATCTTATGCAACATGCATAATGAACTAATTGAACGACGGTGCCAGAGATTAATATCTAGATCAGGAATAAGAAATTTAATAGACCGTAAGTTTCTGTCCAACAAATTAAGATGAGAATCAGCAGCTGAAGACCAGACAGGAGAACAATACTCAAAAAAAGGTAGAATGAAAGAATTAAAACACTTCTTCAGAATAGATTGATCACCGAAAATCTTGAAAGACTTTCTCAATAAGCCTATTTTTTGTGAAATTGAAGAAGACACAGACCTTATATGTTTCTCAAAACTAAATTTACTGTCGAGAATCACACCTAAAATTTTGAAAGAGTCATACATATTTAAAGAAACATTATCAATACTGAGATCCGGATGTTGAGGAACCACCGTCCTTGACCTACTTACAATCATACTTTGAGTTTTGTTAGGATTCAACTTCATACCCCATAATTTGCACCATGCACTAATTCTAGCTAAATCTCTATTAAGGGATTCACCAACCCTAGATCTACATTCAGGAGATGGAATTGATGCAAAGAGAGTAGCATCATCTGCATATGCAACAAGCTTGTTTTCTAGGCAAAACCACATGTCATGTGTATATAGTATAAAAAGTAATGGGCCAAGAACACTACCCTGTGGAACACCGGATATCACATTCCTATAATCACTATGGTGCCCATCAACAACAACTCTTTGAGATCTATTACTTGAAAAATCAATAATAATGCTAAGAAACGACCCACCCACTCCCAACTGTTTCAGTTTGAAAACAAGGGCCTCATGATAAACACGGTCAAAGGCAGCACTAAAATCAAGGCCAATCATACGAACTTCCCGACCACAATCAAGGGATTTCTGTACAGCATTGGAGATTGTAAGAAGGGCATCACATGCTCCGAGGCCTTTACGAAAACCAAATTGCAAACTAGGGAATAGATGATTACCTTCAGCAAACCTATTAAGACGTTTTGCCAGAAGACGTTCAAAAACTTTAGTTATGGAAATTGGGCGGTAATCAGTGGGACTTGAGCTACCACAAACGCATTTACATAGTGGAGTAACATTACCAATTCTCCAATAAGTGCTAAAAGATCCTCTTCTTGCTAACTTGCGCAAAATAACAGATAACTTTGGAGCTAAGAAATCTGCTGTCTTTATAAAAAACAAAGGAAAAATACCATTTGGGTCTACACCTCCATAAGCATCAAGGTCCATCAACAGAGCTTTAATCTCACGAGATCGAAAAGCTAAACTAGTTAGTTTAGCCTCAGGAAAACAGGAATGAGGAAGTTCAAGTTTTTCATTACTCTGTTTACTGTCAAAAACATCAGCCAAGAGGGTTCCTTTGGTTAAGACGCGGGTTTCTGAAATTGTCTCTGATAGGCAACAACAAAAGTTGCATTGATTTGCAATAAGTAATCATTATGTTTTTGTTTTTGTGTGACGTTCATATTTTATTGATTTTGCTCTTTGATCAAAATACAGTGGTTCTGTGTTCAAATGATGCATGGTTCACATTGTGCATTGATATATACCTATATTTTGAATTTGAAATATATATACTGTATATATATATATATATATATACATACATATATATATATATATATATATATATATCTATATATATATATGTATGTATATATATATATATATATATATACAGTATATATATTTCAAATTCAAAATATAGGTATATATCAATGCACAATATGAACCATGCATCATTTGAACACAGAACCACTGTATTTTGATCATAGAGCAAAATCAATAAAATATGAACGTCACACAAAAACAAAAACATAATGATTAATTATTGCAAATCAATGCAACTTTTGTTGTTGCCTATCAGAGACAATTTCAGAAACCCGCGTCTTAACCATGGCAAGTGCCACTCTCATATCATTTGTGTTGTGTTATCTCCGCCGAACCCCTGGGGTTCGATCAAACACAGGTTAAGAACCACTGGGATAAGAAGACAGAAATGGAGTCGTAATAGAAGGCTAAGAAGTAATGTCTCCCTTTCTTCCGCACAGACCTTGGTTAGGGATTTGAGAACTCTATTGCAGGAGCCGATGTTGTTTTGGACAATGGACGAACAGTGGAACAGCCAAACAATTAATCCTCAGAAGGGGAGTTGTACCGTCAGTGCGTTTATCATAATAAACTGTAGGCTACGCTTTATTTAATGGATTTTGTCATATTCCCTCGGCCCCTTAGTGCACTCACTTTTTAGCCTTCTAATATGCCTCCATTTCCGTCTCCTTTCCTTCCATCTTCCATTTCAAGCTCTTTCAAACTTTCTTCCAGGTGCACCATGGTGCTGAATGGCCTTCGAGGCCCCAGCACTGGGCCACATGGCTTAGTCATATATCCATAGACGATTATCAATTCGACGATCTACTTTCCAATTGGTCAGACAAGTCAAAGATTGAAGTCCCTTTTTGATGATATTGTTAATGTTTCCCATTTCTTAGTTGTGCCATTTTGATGTCACATTATTCAACTCTTATTCTTCAAGATGTGGTAGTAAGATAAGTAACCCATCGGGAGTTATACTCCTTAAAAATGTAAGCCCACCCCTGTAATTCAGGTACTGACTTTCCATGATAGCTCGTTTTCCAAGACATTGATATCATAGTCAAATCACCAGTTCTCAGTCTTAGCAGAAACATATGGTTAACGTTCTACTACTGTATAAGCTCCAGATACTAACTCCAGAACAGGTTATGACAATTTTCTTTTATTAAATTTTTCCAAACAGAAATTCTGATATATGTACAATTGTCTGTTCATTAATGTCAAATCAAAAGGTACCGTATACAGTGATGTTTCAACTTCTAGAAGAGGAAATATGGACAAGTAATAACGCTCGAGGAAGGAGCCCTTTACTTCATCAGATAGGTGTTCTTGAGAAGATTATTTATACTGTACATGTGATAGGAAATACAGCTTCAATGAAAAGTGGCAGAAGTAACAGCAAATATGCGTACGCAAACAATTACTGTCGGTAGCAATATTCAGTGCATGTGAATGAAGCCCATAATTTACAAAATTATGTAATACACATAAACACTTACCCACACCCACTCCCACACCCCCGCACACACACACACACATATATATATATATATATATATATATATATATATATATATATATATATATATATATAAAGAACTATAAGCCCACAAGCGCTTCTGCAAGAAATGGTTGAAATGTACATGGTGAACATCGAATTGCGGGAGGTGATAAGAGCTAGAATGAAGTGTTGTTTTTGCATCTCCCTATTTGCATACACATTCCATTACCTGCATGCTATACATTTTTTTTGGGAAAGCAAGAATGAATAAAATGAATGCGACCGAGAGATAAAAAACTGGACTAACCCATTTATTAACAATTGTTAAATGCAAAACAAGAGTTTTGAGGAGAGAGTTAGCCTGGTGTATTTGTATATCTAAAAAATGTACAATTTTCGATAATGATGAAATATACAGGAGTTGCAAGATTGAGAAGTGTGCAGTGGAGGATATGGTTGTGAATAGCAGTTGTGGTAGACGATGTGGTAACGTTCCTGACAGGTGAACGCTAAACAAGGGTTCGAATCCCCCTCAAACTCGTTAGTTTCTTTGGTCGCTGCAACCTCATCATCCTCGTAAGCTAAGGATGGGAATTTGGGGGAGCCTTCAGGTCTATCTGCTGAGTTATCAGCAGCCATTGCCTGGCCGTTCTTGGTCCTAGCTTAGGTGGAGAGGGGGCTTGGGCACTGATCATTTGTAATATGGTCAGTCTCTGGGAAACTGTCCTGCTCGATAGGCCTTTCCCTCTGCCATTCATGAGCGGCCTTTAAACCTTTAATTGCGTTGTTTTGTACTGGTTAGGATAAACTACAGATGCTCCAGAAAGATCATAAAGTATATATAAAAGTTGAGTAACACTGAAGCTTATATATGTCTAAAGATAGCGGACGATAAGCAAAAAGAAAACAGGAAATTTATGATAGTATAATGAGAGAATAATGAAAGATGACGCAAGTGCACGTTATCAAGAACATCACGAAGTAATACGCCTTTGTAACGCAGTATATGCGGAATAATTTATTTAAGGAGAGCATGACGGCATCCTTTCCCTATCCGGTAATTACTATGTAAATAAGTTTTTAGTATGTATCACACACATCTACACATCCTTATAATAATCATATTAGAAATGTTAGGGAGTTAAGGTAAGTAGGTTCCTAAACAACCAAATAAACAAATATCTATCCATCTATCTATCTATACACACACACTCACACACACACACACACACACACACACACATATATATATATATATATATATATATATATATATATATATATATATATATAATGTGTGTGTGTATGTGTGTACGTCCTCTCTGAATAAATTCCAGACTATACATAGTAAGGGATCTATATTTGGTATAATTAACAATTATCTGATATCGATATAAAGATTATGGCTACTGACCAGGTCAAGATAATATTTGGAGGTTAAAGGTTGGGATCTATACGATATAGGAAATAATTTTCTCATGCATAAGACGCTAATAAAACGCAATAAGCAGACTGAAGGAAGCACTAAAAAAATAACACAATTAAAAGGAAAAGGTCAAAATACAAATTTAACTTCAGTCATACTTCTATTGTGGCATCCATATTTTACATAAAAAGTAGGAAGGTCGAAGTCACTCTTTTACAACTAGTCGTCTTATGAGGCTTTGCTGTGGAGTTCAGTGGACCCTGGTTTAGTGAAGAGGATCTCCTAATATTATCTATCTATCTATCTATCTATTTATCTATCTATCTATCTATCTATCTATACATATATATATATATATATATATATATATATATATATATATATATATATATATATACATATATACTGTAGTCTACATATATCATCATCATCAGCTGTTACTGGTAAACTGCAGAACAAAGGCCTCAGATCTGAGGCCTTTGTTCTACAGTTGACTGGTAACGGCTGATGATGATGATATATGTAGCCTGCAGTATGTGTATATATATATATATATATATATATATATATATATATATATATATATATATATATATATATATATATATACACTGTAGGCTACATATATTATCGTCAGCCGTTACTGGTCAACTGCAGAACAAAGGCCTCAGACATGTCCTTTTACTTTCGTCTGTCTATGGTTTTTCTATGCCAGCCCACGCCTGCAAAATTTCTTAGTTTATCAATCCATTGTCTTCTCTTCCCTCCCATGCTTCTTTTGCAATTTCTATGGACCCATTCTTTTATTCCTAATATCCATCCATTAGCTATGATTCCCCTGAAGAAAGGGAAGATGAATACTATGGAGAATTGCAGTGTAATAGATGAGATCCCAGAGAGAGATATGAAAATTGTGATTGGTAACTTCAATGCTAAAGTTGGAAGGAATAATCAAGGTGTAGAGAATGGGATGGGTGTCGAGGGTCTTGGCGAAGTTGCAAATGAATATGGAGCACATTTTATAAGCTTTAATTCAACAAACTATCTTGTTATTGGAGGTACTCTTTTCTAGTACAAGGACATCAACAAATATACATGGACTTCACCATGTGGCAATTACAAAAATCAAATAGATCACATAGCCATTAATAAAGGAGAACTCTGAGAAATGTAAGAAGCTATAGAGGTATGGATATTGGTAGTGATCACCAACTTCTCATTGCTACAGTGAAATTAAAACTGAAAGCACCCAACAGAAATGTCGATAGAATATCTAAGTATTATAAAGCTAAGCTTCTAAAAGATGAGCACAGAGAAACATTTGCTATTGAATGTAAGAATCGATTTGCAATCTTAAGAGACGTTAAGAGACGAAGAGCAGACAATTAATGAAGAATGGTGTGAAATTAAGAACATATATAAGTCAGTTGGGAACGAAGTTTTGGGACATGTAGATACAGGAAGAAAACCATGGCTATCAAATGATACTTGGGATACTATAAAAAGGGAACAAAGACAGAAATTGATTGTTGAAAGTTTACAAGGAAGTGATGAAAATTACAAGGTACAGAATGCTAAGTATTCCAGTATTGAAAGTGAGGTCAAGAAAAAAAGCCAGGAATGACAGGAGAGAATAATCAGACAAGAAAGAAGATGAGGCTGACAGAGCTATGAATTCAGGAAGTGGCTATGATGTAAGAATTGCCTACAGAATTATTAATGAAATCTCTACTGAGGCACAGAAAAAAGAAGCATAAACCCGTCAAAAAGAGAGATGGCTTTGTTGTAGCAGTAGAGGGTGAAGAAAGACAACTTTGGATGGAGCACTTTAGTGAAGTTATAAATAGGAGATATGAAGGGATAATTTTGATTGATATAACTGAAGCTGATGAAGAAGTTATCCTCAAAAAGCTAAAGAGATGGAAAGCCCCTGGATACGATGGAATAACTCCTAAGATGATTTTGGCCGAAAATGAAGTGACTCCCAGGATACTTACAAGATTATTTTGTAGAAAGTGGCATGAAGAGCCAAAACCTGATGAATGGGAGCTAGGAGTGTTGGTGAAAATGGCAAAAAAAAAAAAAAAAAAAAAAAAAGAGATGACTGATTGCAATAATTACAGAGGCATTACACTTACGTCAGTTCTCATGAAAATTTACAGTATGCTCAATCTAAAGAGACTAGAGAGAAAGATTGATGAAAAGCTGAAAGAGGAATAAGCAAGATTTCGAAAAGGTATAAGTTATACTAACTAAATTTTCCTTTTAAGACATTTTATACTGCAATGTATAGAGTATAGATATCCACCTTTGATAGCATTTGTGGACTAAGAAAAAGCCATTGCGAGTGTTCACCGGCCAATTTTGTGCAGAGTCCTGCGTAATTATGGAGTTCCTCTTAAATATATAAATTTGATTAGCAAGTGCAAAGTTAATGTTAGTGGAGTTCTATCAAATAAATTTCCAGTGAACAGTGGAGTACTCCAAAGGAATATCTTGTCACCTATGTTGTTTATCCTCCTCATGAATTTTGTAATGCGTAGAACAGTCAGAGATGGAGGAGAAGGATTGGACTGGATTGGTGATAGGAATTTAGCAGATTTAGAGTATGCTGATAATGCTATCATTGTTAGCAGAACACCACATGATTTGCAATGCTCGCTTACCAGAAAGCATGAAATATCCCACGAGGTTGTGCTGAAGATAAATAGAAGAAAGACAGATGATGAGAACGGGGTATGCAATGGAAGATGAAATATTGGAAGGAGAAAGGATTAATGAGGTGGAATCCTTTAGATGTTAGGAAATATGACCGCTAATACAGGGTATTTAGAATTGGATTTTATTGAAAGATTGAAAAAAGCAAATCAGACAATGGCTAGGTTAAGTAAAATTTGGAAATCAAATCGCCTGATATTACAAATAAAATCTGGCTATATATAAGTTTAGTGAGATCTGTGTTACTGTATGGGAGTCATGGTATGACAATGAAATGATATTCAACAGATTTTGTTGATTTGAGAACAAAACCCTAAAAAAATATTGGGAGTTAAATGGCAGGAGAGGATTAGAAAGGAAAATACAAGAGAGATCACTATAGTGCCTTAATGTGGATAAGATTATGGTGAGGGGTAGATAGAGATGGTTTGGGCAAGGTCTTCGCACGCCTGCACTTCTACACAAGAATTTGGAAGCACAGTAGGCTGTATAAATGAAACTAAGAAAAATTTTTTTTTTTTTTTTGGTACAAGCATTTCTACATAAGGAATGGGAAGTACAAAAAAGAAATTAAGATAAGATATATTTTTTGTTTGCGCAGGCATTTAAAGTTTTAAAGGTTTAAAGTCTGCTCGTGAATGGCAGAGACATTGCCCTAACAAGCAGGACAATGCCGTAGACACTGACCGTATCTGCATATGACCAGCGCCCAAGACCCCCACTTTATCCAAGCTAGGACCAAGGAGGGCCCGGTAATGGCTGCTGATAACTCAGCTGGTAGACCTATAGGCTCCCCCAAAACCCCCATCCTTAGCTCACAAGAATTGTGAGGTTGCAGCGACCAAAGAAACTAACGAGTTTAAGCGGGACTCTAACCCCAGTCTGGCGTTCATCGGTCAGGGACGTTACCAATTTCACCACTAAATGGGAATACAGTCAAGCAATTAAAACAAAGAAAAAAAAAATTGCTTTCTTATGCAAGCACTTCTGCATAAGACATCGAAAATAAAGAAATAAAAAAAAACTTCATCTTTAACCTAAGTACAGAAACAGAAATCCATCACATTTTCATCGTCAGGACTCGTGATGTTACTCTGACATAAGATACACTCATCTATCAGAGGTAATGGCAGCAAAATGCGCAATATGTCCAATTTTCTCGAAAAGATTTGGTGGAACAAAACGATCAACGCGGAACAAAGGACGAAACTACGCAAGTCTGCTTTCAATTGAATGGATGTGCATAACAGAACCAGCTCTTTTGAACATTAAATTGAGCGAGTCTGCTATTATTACCAATAGTAATGATGATGGTGAGAGTTATATTACTCATGCAGCTACTATATATATGTATATATATATATTTATATATATATATATATATATATATATATATATATAGATATATGTATGTATATATATATTTATATATACTATATATATATATATATATATATATATATTATATACTATATATATATATATATATATATATATACATATATAATATATATATATATATATATATATATATATATATATACATATATAGATATATGAATATATATATATATATATATATATATATATATATATATTCATATATCTATCTATCTATATATATATATATACATATATACTATATATATATATATATATATATATATATATATATATATATATATATATATATATGATTATATTAAAGTGTAAAATCCACAGGATACAGGAAAGGAAAAGACCAGGTACCAAGGGCTTTCATGTATTATGTACACTTCTTCAGGGTACAAAGTGAAATAGAAAATAAAATCATACAATAAAGAAACCTACCAGAACTGAAATAAAAGCCACAAACAAGCAAAGCATCATCGATATGTTAAAATAGTTAATAGTCGTTAAAAATGAATAAACAATTGTCATTTTAAAATAAAACACCAGTAATATAACAAGCATTGAACTAAATGTTTACATTGTACTTCCTTACAATTTCATTGACAAGATGAGAGTCTAGTTTAAAAAGACCAGAGCTGAGATTTAAAATTTGATTATCAAAATATTTAATAAAAGCAGATTCAATAATATTTCTTTTAACAAGGTTATTTACAAAATAAAATCTCCGAGTAGTTTTCCCAGTCAATGCAGTGGCTAAAATCGTTCATGTGGACAAACAAGGCACTAGACCAGGGGTTCTTAACCGGGGGTGCTCGCACCCGTAGGTGGTGCGAGCCTGGTTCCTAAAGGGTGCGAGGATACTTGTGAAATATTGAAGAAAATATATGTTTTTACCTACGCTTTATATTTTTTCGCAGCCGGGCTTTGAATCATCGATTGTTTCAGTCACTTTGTGAGCAAGTAGGCCAGGAACACACTGTGCTTTTGTACCATACTGAAGTGAGGTGGCTGTTACGTGGTCGTGTGCTATCTCGTGTGTTTGAACTAAGAGGAGAAATTTACCATTTTCTCCATGAACGGGTACAAGAACTGGCCATATATTTCAATGACCCTAGTTTTGTTCAGATGCTTGCCTACTTGGCTGATGTTTTCAGCACTCAATGAACTCAATCTCTCTCTGCAGGGAAGGGGACTTAACATTGTGACTGCAAGCGAGAAATTGATTGGCTGCATTCAAGGAAAAACTAGTCTTGTGGATAAAGCGTGTAAAGATGGGGAATTTGGTAAATTTCCCCTGCCTGGAAGAGACAGTCACAGAAAATTCTACCCTGCTTCCAACTTTTGTTGCAAAATTTGTTGAACATATGCAGTTGCTGTGTATTTCCTTTGATGGTTACTTCTCATGTGGAGAGTTACAAGCCTGTAATAACTGGATCTTGAACCCTTTCATGCAGAATTTGGAAGATGATGATGATGATGGCAGCATCAAGGAAGACCTCATCAACATGAGACACAATCGTGGAAACCAAATGGAGTTCACTAATAGTCAGCTGGACCACTTCTGGGCTTCTCAGCTGAAAGCATACCCTGCAATAGCAACGAAAACACTCAAAGTGCTGGTATCTTTTGCATCTACTTACTTGTGTGAGAAAGGATTTTCTTGTCTACTTCACATCAAAACGAAAAGCAGAAATCGGCTGAATTCTGAATATGACATGCGAGTAGCACTCAGTACTAAGACACTAAGATTTGATGCCATTATGGCGAAAATACAGCAACAACAAAGTCACTAGGTTTACAGTGCAGTACAGGCAAAATATAATGAAATTTTGAACCAAATAAAAATAAATATTCTTGTTGATACATACTCATAATTTTTTCTCTTGAAAGAACTTTAAGCTGCATGAATGAATATTGAATAAAAAAAAAAGTATTATTATATCAAATTTGTATTTTATGCTTTTTCATATATTCAGAATCCAGGGGGTGCAGGAACTGACTGCTGATTTGAAAAAGGTGCGAACACTGAAAAAGGTTAAGAACCACTGCACTAGACATTTGTCCTGTCCCAACTGCATATCGATGTTGTTTAATTCTGTTGTTAAGCAGTTTTCCGGTTTGACCCAAATATTTCTTGTCACACCCAGTACAAGGAATTATGTAAATAGAGCCATTACTATAATTTGGAGAATTATTCATTAGGACATTCATTACTGTTCCTGAACTTTTAAAAACTAAATTTACTTTGAATATTTTCAATAAGTCTTTGATATGAGCCAAGTTTTCATTGTATGGAAGTGCCAGCACATTCTCATTCTTAAAAGTTTCCCTATTCTTGTGGGAATAAAATATATATTTAGCTTTCTGTAGAGACTTGTCAATTAAAAATTCAGGATATTTCAATTTAATTCCTATGTCATTAATTCTACGAAATTCTGTGTCTATAAATTTGGGGCTGCAAATCCTTAAAGCCCTTAAAAACATACTGGAAAAAACAGAAACTTTTACACTAGTTTGATGGTTTGAATAAAAATGAATGTGGGAACAAACGTTAGTAGGTATCCTGTAAATATAAAAAACAAAGCCTCTATCATTTCTATGCACCAAAACATTTAAAAATGGCAATTTACAATTATTCTCTTCTTCACTAGTGAATTTTATGGAGCATACTAAACTATTTAACTTTTCCATCATCATCATCATCTTCCAAATTCTGCATGAAAGGGTTCAAGATCCAGTTATTACAGGCTTGTAACTCTCCACATGAGAAGTAACCATCAAAGGAAATACACAGCAACTGCATATGTTCAACAAATTTTGCAACAAAAGTTGGAAGCAGGGTAGAATTTTCTGTGACTGTCTCTTCCAGGCAGGGGAAATTTACCAAATTCCCCATCTTTACACGCTTTATCCACAAGACTAGTTTTTCCTTGAATGCAGCCAATCAATTTCTCGCTTGCAGTCACAATGTTAAGTCCCCTTCCCTGCAGAGAGAGATTGAGTTCATTGAGTGCTGAAAACATCAGCCAAGTAGGCAAGCATCTGAACAAAACTAGGGTCATTGAAATATATGGCCAGTTCTTGTACCCGTTCATGGAGAAAATGGTAAATTTCTCCTCTTAGTTCAAACACACGAGATAGCACACGACCACGTAACAGCCACCTCACTTCAGTATGGTACAAAAGCACAGTGTGTTCCTGGCCTACTTGCTCACAAAGTGACTGAAACAATCGATGATTCAAAGCCCGGCTGCGAAAAAATATAAAGCGTAGGTAAAAACATATATTTTCTTCAATATTTCACAAGTATCCTCGCACCCTTTAGGAACCAGGCTCGCACCACCTACGGGTGCGAGCACCCCCGGTTAAGAACCCCTGGTCTAGTGCCTTGTTTGTCCACATGAACGATTTTAGCCACTGCATTGACTGGGAAAACAACTCGGAGATTTTATTTTGTAAATACCTTGTTAAAAGAAATATTATTGAATCTGCTTTTATTAAATATTTTGATAATCAAATTTTAAATCTCAGCTCTGGTCTTTTTAAACTAGACTCTCATCTTGTCAATGAAATTGTAAGGAAGTACAATGTAAACATTTAGTTCAATGCTTGTTATATTACTGGTGTTTTATTTTAAAATGACAATTGTTTATTCATTTTTAACGACTATTAACTATTTTAACATATCGATGATGCTTTGCTTGTTTGTGGCTTTTATTTCAGTTCTGGTAGGTTTCTTTATTGTATGATTTTATTTTCTATTTCACTTTGTACCCTGAAGAAGTGTACATAATACATGAAAGCCCTTGGTACCTGGTCTTTTCCTTTCCTGTTCCTTGTGGATTTTACACTTTAATATCTGTCACGTGCAGTTTTGTGACTGATAAGTAATATATATATATATATATATATATATATATATATATATATATATATATATATAATATAACTAACACTCGTGATTTTAATCATTGTAAATATCAACCACAATGGCATTTAATACCGAATTCTACCTTTGGAAATGTATATCTACTGAAAATTCATTCATGATAAATGTTTCTGGCTGGGTAAGCATTCAATCCTATACCTCTGAGTCGAAACTGCAGGACAAAGGCCTCAGACATA
>NC_090742.1:80096517-80124017 GCF_036898095.1 Palaemon carinicauda | reverse complement strand
TGAACCGCTACACCATCTTGGTTGATTAGCTGAATGGCACCGTCCTCAGCCATCCGCTCAGGTAGACGTGGGACTCTGGTACACCTACCTCCCTGGTCAATCAACCCCCACCCAACTATTCTCCCAAGTCCGAAGTCTAAACCACACTATACCACCTGTCGTAATCACCGCCAGAATGGACAAGGCAATTATAAACAGGTTTGGTTAAATAAAGCGACGATTTCGAGAAGGAAATGATTTGGGAATATGCTCTTATTTTGTTTTAACAAGCTTGAAATTTTATTTTCTTTCGGGAGTAAGTCGTTATGGTTTGTGAGAGAGCGTTATTTAGTCTTCTGTTTTTGTCTTATCTTTTATTAAAATAACACGCATTCATACGCCTCCTTTTTTTTTTTATTTTTTTTTTTTAATAATTTCACTTTTCATTTACGTAATCATATAATTATCAAGCAAGGTATCTTCGATAAATTTTTACAAAAAACACCTGAAAAATTTATATTTTCTTGCTTCCATGTGGTTAATCCTTTTTCTTAATGACCTTAAACACTAGTTACACATCTTGCGAAGAGTAACTACTGTATATGATTACGGAACAGCTGTATTGATAATGATAGTATTGGGACGTATTACAATAATAAGCATATAAAATGATGTAGTTCCCGTAAAAGACATTTTGAAGTTTTTATAGTTTATATGTGAAGGATCTAATTTAATGTTGTTACTGTCCTTGAAATATTTATTTTGACTGTTTATTCTTATCTTGTAATTTACTTATTTCATTGTTTCCTTTCCTCAATGGACTACTTTTCTCTATTGGAGCCCTTGGGCTTATAGCATCTTGTTTTTCCAACTAGGGTTATAGATTAGCTTGTAATAATAATAATAATAATAATAATAATAATGATGATGATGATGATGATAACATCAACAACAACAACAACAACATCAATAATAATAATAATAATAATGATAATAATAATAAAGCATGCTCATATCAAAATCCCTTTGTAAATTGGGACATTACTTCCATTAATATTTCTGAAGCTTCTGGACAAAGTAATCATAAAAATTTCATATTTGGCAGAATGGGTATTTCAAAGATATTGAGACTAAATATATACTTATCACTTCCACCTGATTTTTATAACTTGGCTAATAATAATAATAATAATAATAATAATAATAATAATAATAATAATAATAATAATAATAATAATAATGATAATAATTTTACTTTTCTTATTGGTCCTTTATACAGGTAGTATTTTTAGATACTGCTCGTAGCCAAGTTGGCCAGGATGCAGTAGGAAAAGGGGTTTGGTGGCCGATGTGTTACGTCACTGACTAGTGAATGCCAGACTGGGGTTCGAGTCTCGCTCAAACTCGTTAGTTTCTTAGGTCGCTCAACCTCACCATCCTTGTGTTCTAAGGATGGTTCAATAGGTCTATCTCTTGAGTCATCAGCAGCCATTGCCTGGCTCTCCTTGGTCCTATATTGAGTGGAGAAGTGACTTGGGCGCTGATCATATGTATATATGGTCAATCTCTAGTGCATTGTCCTGCTCGATAGGGCAATGTCACTGTCCCCTGCCCCTGCCGTCCATGAGCGGCCTTTGAACCTTTAAATAGTACTGTGAAGTGCGTTTGGCATACTTTAAATCAGGTTTGAAAACTCAAGCTTGAGCAGAAAAATCTGAGGAAAATAAAAGGTAATATGGAATGGACAAGTAACTAATACGAAGATGAAGACAACAGCTGCACGACCAGGGGCACATAATACTTGTAAAATATTCTATTACTAGTGTACAAGACCCGTCGAAAATGACGGCTTATCATTTAGATATGCACAAATACGCAAACGCACCCCTGTTACCAGGGTATGACTACTCCTCTCCTTCTATTATATAGGGGAGATTATTATTATTATTATTATTATTATTATTATTATTATTATGAGGCACACCATCAATGCAACTAGATTTTGCTCCTTAGCTCGCAAGAGATTTACTTATAAGTGTTTGATGGAAGTTATTCATATTTTATATTCTCTAGATTGTTACATCCCATTGCTCATATGTTTGCCTGAATATTTTTCAAATATGAAACCTACCTCTAAAACTTTATGAAATACATCATTTACGAAGAAAAATGCAAAATAAGATGGCGTAAAATAATAGAAGAACAAGATTGGTTAAATGCTTGGGTAACTGAGGAAGAGCTATAATAACTAGAGGGGCACTGTGTAGAGCGCAGCCGCGTCAGCTTATTTCTCGACCTTTTGCTCGACTTTGACCTTGACCTTAGACCTTAACATGTATTAATTGTCGTGGATTTTCATACACTCAAATATGAAGTAAGTTTGAAGTCTCTGTGATAATGATGTCCAAAGTTAAGGCTGATTGCGTGAATTGGACATTTTGCTTGACAGTGATCTTGACCTTTGACTTTGACCTTCCCAAATTTAACAATTTTCAACTTTACATACCAGTTAATCCATATAAGTTTCGATACTCAACTATTAAAATTGTGGCTAGAAATCGGTCCACAAACAAACAAACGTACACGCAAACAAAGACAAAGACATAACTTTCCAACTTCGTTGGCGGAGGCAATAATTAAAAGAATGACAATAATGACCTTGTCTTACCAAAGAGAGCCCAGAGTTTGATACCACCAGGATGAAACGTTTTTGGGACCGTTCTTTGGAAAATCTTTTGTTCCAAGTGTTCTGTGACGAGCCGAGAGAAGGTTATGACTCAAAGACAGGATGAAAGCAACTGAGTAACTTTATTACAGAACACTCTCCTTTATATACAATAACTCAACGCAACAGGAAATTTCCTGTTCAACCGACACCGCACCGGTTAACGGTTAACGGTGAGAAAAAAACAGACACGTTATTTCAGGTTCAATGCAACAGGAAATTTCCTGTTTAACCGACACCGCATCGGTTAACAGTTAACGGTGAGAAAAACATACATGTTATTACAGGTTCTTTTTAGTGCGAGGGGAGAGCGAAGATACAAACATAATATATACACTAAAGGAAATGTCGTTGCTAATAAACGATCGTGTGACACTCGGTTGGTACAGTTTTCAGCAGGAAGATGGGGAATGATGGCTAATCAATGTTGGCTGGTCTCAGCTTAGGGAGAAAAGGACATGTGGCACGAAACATCATCCTAAAGACATCAACATCATCATCATCATATCTTTACTATCATTATCATTATTATTATAATCAATATCTTTATTATTATTATTATTATTATTATTATTATTTTTATTATTATTATTATTATTATTATTATTATTGTTGTTGTCGCGATCGAAGTGAGTGAACTCATGAAATACCATAATTTTCGCGAATGAATCTCACCCAACCCACAGCCCAGTCATTCCCTTTTATCATTATTATTGGCGTGTGAGTGGTGGGGGGAGGGGGGGGGCAGCTGATATTTTCGGCGGCGCGGTCAATAACTCCTATATCAATAAATATATTCAAATGAAATTTTAAATGATTATTTATCCAACTATATATATATATATATATATATATATATATATATATATATATATATATAAGCTTTGTTTCCTCCAGTTTTCATGCTCATACCTGTTATAGGCCTGCCCTGGCTGTCACTTTTGTTCGGTGACGATTTTTAGCTAAAAAATAAGTGAGGAGTCGCAAACTACTCCTAGAGTTTTACAGATTTCCAAATGATTTTCACAGGGTTTGACGAGTGTTATGTGAACTACATCCATACCTATTTTCTTATTGATAATTGCCAGTGAAAACTCACAGTAGCCATTTTTCAATATCCGCGGGAAGCCAACTTTCGGCGACGCCGTAAATTACTTGTAGAATACTTCACATATCTAAATGAAAATTTCAGGGATTTATGGGATGGATAATTACTTTGTCCATAACAATTTTCATGTTGATATCTACCATAGAAATGCAACAGTAAACGTTTATTTCGGTATGGGTTGAATGGTTATTTTTGGTGGTGGAGTAAATTGTTTCTAGAATAGTTCATTTGTCCAGAAGAAAATTTCAGGGATTGATGTGAAACAGTTTTTCTGTTCTTGCCAAAATTCATGGTAATATCTACAATTAAAAAGACACAGCTATCATGTAGCCTTCTTAAATATGATGTTAAATGTAGCAACATCACAGTGAACTGCATGATAGTGAGCAACATCGAGGGACAACGCCGATCTCATAAACAATACCCGTCCCGAGTAGCAGCTAGTTATTATTATTATTATTATTATTATTATTATTATTATTAATGTCGCAAAAGAAGTGAGTGACTTTATATGAAATGCCAAAATGTTTTGTCGTGAACGAATCTCTCCCAACCCGTAGCCCAGTCATTCCTTAACCATAGATTTAGGAGCGGGGATGGGGTGTGGGAGTGGCGGGGGGGGGGGGGGGGGGGGGGGGGTGATATTTTTTTCGGCGGCAGGGTCAATAACTCCTACACCAATAAATATACTCAAATAAAATTTTAAGGGATATATATATATATATATATATATATATATATATATATATATATATATATAAGCTTTGTTTCTACCAATTTTCATATTCATATCTGCTATAGGCATGCCCTGGCTGACACTTTTGTTCGTAAGTGACGACTTTTAGCTAAAAATTAAGTGAGGAGCCGCAAACTACTCCTAGAGTTTTACAAACAACCAAATGATTTTCTTAATGTTTGATGGGTGTTATGTGAACTACATTCATAACAATTTTCGTATTGTTACTAGGCATTTTGTGGTATCCGAGGGAGGCCGATTTTCGGCGGTGCCGTAAAATACTCGTGGAATACTTCACATACCTAAATGAAATTTTCAGGGATTTGTGGGATGGATATTTACTTTGTCCATATCAATTTTCATGTTGATGCCCTCCATAGAAAAGCCACAGCACATGTTTATTTCGGTATGGGTTGAATGGTTATTTTGGAGGTGGAGTAAATTGTTCCTAGAATAATTCACATATCCAAATAAAAATTTCAGGGATCGATGTGAAGCATAGTTTTTCTGTTCCTGGCAAATTTCAAGGTAATATCTTGAATATGCTGTTAAATGTGGCAACATTACAGTGAAATGCGTGTTAGTGAGCAACATCAACGAGGGACAATGCCGATCTCATAAATAATATCCGTCCTGAGTTGCACCTACTAGTTAATAATAATAATAATAATAATAATAATAATAATAATAATAATAATAATAATAATAATAATAATAATAATAAGTATTATTATTATTACTACTATTATCATTATTATTATTATTATTATAATGAAGAGAAAGAGGTTAAAGAGAAGAGAATATGAAACTCATTTCCAAAACAGGCTTAAAGGTCAACCGTTGCTTTTACTTAATTACAACA
This sequence comes from Palaemon carinicauda, assembly GCF_036898095.1. Classification (NCBI taxonomy): domain Eukaryota; kingdom Metazoa; phylum Arthropoda; class Malacostraca; order Decapoda; family Palaemonidae; genus Palaemon; species Palaemon carinicauda. The sequence goes on along the minus strand of NC_090742.1, from coordinate 80,118,607 downwards.
TCCTTCATGAAGTCTCCCCACAAAAATGTCCATCAAAACGACTTCATTATTATTAAGGTGTTCCAAAATACTGCATATTAGAGCAGCCCCAGCATAGACCCACCCTTCATGTAGACAGATAAATGTATATAAAAAAGAAGAACTTTGCTTTTGCAATGAATGCAATAACAGTGATGGATGGTTTCGCTGAAAGGATTTTTGTCCTCATTTTATGGTTGATATTTCGGAAACACACACAGTTGTGGAATTGCATCCGCAAACAGGGAATATTTTGTTTTTGGGGATTGACTTTTCGGCAGCCATTTATACACATTCTAGATTAATGGTAGCAAAGCGAAGAGTTTTTTTTTTCCACTTACGACTTGCTTTTTTGTTGTACTTTTTTTTTGCCCTATTTGAAAGATATACACCACTAGTATTGTGAAGTGGATCCTATTAATAGCTATTCTTGCGGTTTTTTTTTTTTAATTTCTTTGCAGTTTGAATTAGCAAGTACACACACACACACACACATATATATATATATATATATATATGTATATATATGTATATATATATATATATATATATATATATATATATATATATATATATATAGAGAGAGAGAGAGAGAGAGAGAGAGAGAGAGAGAGAGAGAGAGAGAGAGAGAGAGTGAGGGCGATGAATGATATGTCATTCGATCATTACTTTAACCTATTAAATATATATTTGTAATAGCTACAATGACCCATTATCTTCTCGATTTCGTGATGATGCCTCATACCTAAATGCAGGAATACATTAAGAAATTCTAATTCTGAGGTAGGACTCGATCCTAAACTCAAATAGCTTTGAGGTCACTCATTAGTAACATGTGATAACTTATATATAAGAGAAAAAGGATTTGAAAAAAATGTTGTAGAAAGACGAAAAATAGTTACCCATTCGCTTATGGTATCCATGAAAAACAAGGTCACAATCATGAATAATTCATTGTTTTTCGCGACAGTTTCAGCTGAATCAGCTGACTCATAACGTCATAGATTTTAAAGAGTATAACTCAGTTTAAGGACAAAGCCACTTACACAGAGAAAAATTCACGGCACTCACTCAATTCCATGTTGCTAAATAATCTTACTGTTCTAGCATCTTTCAAACACTTTACACGAAGACTACACTTGGTAACTAAACACTTTCTGTGTCATTATCGGTGTTGAAATTAATACAGACAAAAATATGGTAATAAAATGAATTATCACAAGAAAATGGATATAATCGTGAAACTCCTTTCAATCAATGTGTATTGAAAGTATATAGTGAAAAAAATATGAATGAACTTGAAACATGATTAAAAAAAGCAAAGAATATGTAATAGGGATAGGAAACAGATGGTATCCTCTTTGAACAGATGAACAACAGTAATCATGTTATTAATGGTAAGAATGCAAATGGCATTATATTCGGGAAGGTTATTGTAAAACGCAAAAGATGTATTACACTGACTTAATATACTTTCTAGTGGCTTGATAAATCAATAGTAAAAACTGATGTACAATTTGATTTTTACATGTAATTGCAGGCGATTTGATTTCCAAATTTTACTTAACCTAGCCATTGTCTGATTGGCTTTTTTCAATCTTTCACTAAACTCTAAAGACCCTGTATGGGAGATCCTAGTTCTTAAATACTTAAATGATACTACCTCATTAATCCTTTCTCCTTCCGATGATATTTCATCTTCCATTGCATACTCCGTTCTAATAATTTATGTCTTTCTTCTATTTAACATCAGCCCAACCTTGAGTGATATTTCAAGCATTCTGATGAGCAAGCATTGCAAATCCTGTGGTGTTCTGCATCATCAGCATACTCTATGTCTGCTAAATTCCTATCACCAATCCAGTCCAATCACTCTCCACCATCTCTGACTGTTCTACGCATTACAGAATCCATGAGGAGGACAAACAACACAGGTGACAAAACATTCCCTTGGCTTGGCGTACTCCGCTGTTCACTGTGAATTAATTTGATAAGACTCCATTAACATTAACTTTGCACTTGGTATGCTCCTGAACAGACTTAATGAAATTTACATATTTAAGAGGAATTCCAAAGTAACGGAGGACTCTCAACAAAATTGGCCGGTGCACGCTATCAGACTTTTTCATAGTCTACAAATGCCATCAAAAGGGAATTTCTATATTCTACGCATTGCTGTATAACATGACTTAAAATGAAAATTTGGTCAGTGCAACTTCTAGCTTTTCTAAATCCTGCTTGTACTTCTCTCAGCTGTTCATCAATCTTTCTCTCGTCTCTTTAGAATAAGCATACTATATATTTTCACAACAACTCACGTAAGTGTTGTCTCTGTTATTATTGCAATTAGCCAGGTCTCCTTTTTTTTTTTTTTTTTTTTTTTTTTTTTTGCTTTTTTCACCAACACTCCTAATTTCAGTTCATCAGGTTTTACCTCTTCGTGCCACATTCTACAAAATAAACTTGTAATTAGTCTGGGAGTCACTTCATTTTCATCCAGTATCATCTCGGCAGTTATTCCATCGTATCCCGGGACTTTCTATCTCTTTAATTTTTTTTTTAGTATGGCTTCGATTTCTAACACATTGAATTCAGTCATGGTCTCATCAAGGTCTTCATCAGCTTCAGGTATATCAATAAAATTATTCCCGTCATATCTCCTATTCATAACCTCACTAAAGTGTTCCATCCAACGTTGTCTTTCTTCATCTTCTGTTGCTATAACAGAACCATTTCTCTTTTTGATGGGTATATGCTTCTTCTTCTTTGCCCCAGTCGAGATTTCATTAATAATTCTATGATAAATTCTTACGCCAAGGCCAGTTCCTGACTTCATAGCTTTGTCAGCCTCATCTGCTTTACTGTCTAAATATTCTCTCCAGTCATTCCTGGCTTTTCTTTTGACCTCACTATCAATACTGGAATATTTAGCATGCCCTGCCTTGTAATTTTCATTCCTTCTTCGAAAACTGTCAACAATCAATTTCTGTCTTTGTCTCCTTTTTATAGTATCTCAAGTATCATTTAATATCCATGACTTTCTCCTTGTAACTGCGTGTCCCAAGACGTCACTACCAACTGACTGATATATGTTCATAATATCACACTATTCTTCATTAATTGTCTGTTCTTCGTCTCCTAAAGTCTCTAAGACTGCAAATCGATTCCTATATTAAATTGCAAATGTTTCTCTGTGCTCTTCTTTTAAAAGCTTAGTTGTACCAAACCTAGGTATTCTATCTAGCTTTCTGTTGGGAACTTTCAGTTTTAATTTCAGTGTGGCAATAAGGAGCTGGTGATCACTACCAATATCTGCACCTCTATAGCTTCTTACATTTCTCAGAGTCCTCCTCCTCTTTATTAATGGCAATGTGATCTATCTGATTTTTTTAATTGCCACATTATGTTGTCCATGTATACTTGTGAATGTTCTTTTGTTGAAAAAGAATACCTCCAATGACAAGATTGTTTACTGAACAGAAACTAATGAAATGTGCTCCATTTTCATCTGCAACTTCACCAAGATCCTCGGCACCCATCACATTCTCTATCCCTTGATGATTTCTGCCATCTTTAGCTTTGAATTCGCCAATCACAATTTTCATATCTCTCTCTGGGATCTCGTCTATTACACTCTGCAGTTCTTCATAGTATTCATCTTTCCTTTCTTCAGGGGAATCATTTGTTGGGGCATAGCAAACTTTAACATAAATATTGCACTGCTTTGATTTGAACTTTGCTAGTAACAATCTACTATTTACAGCTCTCCACTCGGTTTATGCCTTTTCTGCTCTTGGTGTCATCATCATTCCTACCCTTCTCTTCCAACTCCATCTGATTTTCCTGAGTATATATATATATATATATATATATATATATATATATATATATATATATATATTGCCTTGGTCTAAAGTTTCCTTACCAATCCACTTACAATGTGTTTCACTTAGGGCCAAGATATCCAAACTATATTTCATAAATTCATTCTCTACTTGCTGTAACTTCTCAATCTAATTCATGGTTCTAGTATTACAATTACCTATTTTCAATTTTTCTTTAGTATCTATGAACCAGGAGATTCCTAGCAACCCATTACGCGCGGGACTGGGGGCCATTCTGACATTTTCTCTTTCCATGACTGACTTAATCCATTACCTAGATACATCAAAGGATAGTGTGCCAACCGTGTTTCACACAATTGTACATAATTCCTTTTGTATATATTATGCTTGTATCTTCGCTCTTCCCTCACACTAAAACGAACATGAAAATTCATGTCTGGTTTTTCCTCTGTAATATTGTCTGTCTTGTGAACTTGTTATGTCCTGTTGCCTTGAGGTTTTGTATATAAGGAGAGTGTTCCACAATAATATAACTCAGTCGTTTCCAACCTGCCTTTGAGTTCACAGCCTTACTCGGCGCCGTCACATTGGTGACCCCGGAAGTCGACTCGCTCCCACTGCCTTCCACCCCCATCTCCCTCGCCCCTCCATTGTTGGTACTATGACGGAGACGGACTCTACTACAGCAGTTGGCGCTGCGGCCGCCCCATTGAAACTTTCACCGTTCGCCAGCGGAGAAGCGTTTGCTTGGTTTCAACGCACTGAAGTCCACTTTCGTATCAGGGGCGTGACTCGCTCAACCACCAAAGCGGATTATGTTCTCGCGGCGATACCCGAGGACACCTTCCCAGAAATATCCGACTGGCTTTGTGAACAAGGAGACACCCCAATACCGTATGACACCCTCAAAACATACCTTCTGCAGCAGTACTCGCCGTCGCCAGCCGCCCGTATAGCAAGGCTTTTTCAGCTCTCGCAACAACCGTTGGGGGACAAAAGGGCTTCGCTTGCCCTCAGGGAAATGACCAGTATCGCTCGCCTTCAACCTGCCGCAGACGGCTCTCCTCGTGAGGTGAACCTACTCCGTGCCCTTTGGATACACCGTTTACCTGAACCTGTACGCGCTGCCATACCCGATGTCGATAGTTTACCCATAAAGGACTTGATGACCAAAGCTGACGCCCTTATGGACAGCCACTTCAAGACCTCCATCAACGCCTCCACCCCTGACGACGAGGATGCCTATTCAACGTCAACCGAAGCTGACATGAATGCCGTAGGACATACACGCCTACCCCATGACGTGCCGAAGCGGCGACAAAGCCGCCCACCACCCACCAATCGCTCGCGCCCCAACGAACGACTTCTACAGCCACTTACTACCTCCCATCCGCCGCAGTTTTACTACTACCACTTCAGATTCGGGGCAACCGCGAAGAAATGTGCCAAAGATTGTCAGTGGCCAAAAAACGTGTGTAAGTAGGCCATCGCTTGTGGCGGTGGCCTCCCATGTTTCTAATCTTTTCTTTTTACAGGATGCAGGAACGGGCGTGCAATTTTTGGTAGACACGGGTGCTTGTCGTTCTCTTTTGCCAAGGAAACTCTTCAAGGCACAACGTAGTCTGTCTATATCTGCCGACGTCCGCTTGGTAGCTGCCAACGGATCTGCGATACCCACCTACGGTTACGAGAACCTCACATTATCGTTCGGAAACGGTAAATTCAATTGGAAATTTCTCGTTACTGACGTCACAATGCCAATCCTCGGTGTGGATTTCCTCTCTCATTTCCACCTTCTGGTCAATGTCGCCCAACGACGATTGGTCAACGCAGACTCGTACTTGTCGACACCTCTTCAACCCGCCCCCTCTAACCTCGCTCTCCACATCAGCGCACCCACGGGTGCCTACGCCCACCTCCTCACGTCGTACCCGGAAGTTTTCCGTCCAGAACTTCGCCAAACGCCCACGGTTCCTGCCAAGCAAGGTATTTATCACCATATCAAGACGACGGGACCCCCAGTCTTCGCAAAATTCAGACGTCTGGCACCGGAACGATTGGCAGCCGCCAAACAGACGTTCGCCGAAATGGAGAAAATGGGCCTTTGCCAAAAGGCCTCCAGCCCATGGTCGTCACCCTTACACATCGTTCTGAAGAAAGACGGCTCCCTACGTCCGTGCGGGGATTACAGGCGCCTGAACATGCAAACAGAACCGGATCACTACCCCCTCCCAAACATTGCCGATGTAACCTCCTACCTGCACAAAGCGAAGGTTTTCTCTACGCTCGACCTCCTGAAGGGGTATTATCAAGTGCCTATGAACCCAGAAGACATCCCCAAGACCGCCATCACCACTCCGTTTGGCACATACACCTTCAATTACTCCTGTTTTGGCCTTCGTAATTCTGGGGCAACGTTTCAACGTCTCATGGATGGCATCTTAGGGGACCTCCCTTTCTGTGTATGTTATGTGGACGACATACTTGTGTTCTCCTCCTCAAAAGAGGAACACCTCCGTCACCTGCGCATCGTGCTCGACCGCCTGCAACAAAACGGCCTTGTAGTCCGGTACGACAAGTGTACCTTTGGCTCCAACGAAGTGTCGTTCTTAGGGCACCGTATCACTCCTGAAGGAGTCCATCCCCTCCCTGAGAAGGTAGCAGCCGTTCAGAATTTCCCCGCGCCCTCGACCGTCAAAGCTCTGCAGGAATTCTTGGGCATGATCAACTATTATCACCGTTTTCTGCCAGCCATTGCCGCCACTCTTGCTCCCCTCTACGCCTCCCTCAAGGGCAAGCCAAGGACCTGAAGTGGGGTCCCCTTCAAGAAGCAGCCTTCTGCAATGCAAAGAAGGCCCTATCAACTGCTGCGGCTCTCACTTTTCCTATCCCACACGCCCCTCTCCTTCTCTCCACCGATGCCAGCGACGTCGCTATTGGTGCAGTACTCGAGCAGGTGGTCAAAGGCTCGCCCCGCCCATTGGCCTTCTTCAGCAAAAAACTGTCCAAGGTAGAATCGGGTTATTCTACCTTCAATCGAGAATTGCTGGCGGTGCACTTGGCTGTCCGTCACTTTCGCCATTTCTTAGAAGGTACGCCCTTCGTCATTCGCACAGACCACATGCCTCTGGTGCACGCCTTCACTCGACAGTCTGACGCCTGGTCCGCCCGTCAACGCCGACATCTCTCCGCCGTGGCTGAATACAATTGCACCCTCCAATACGTCCCTGGGAAAATGAATCCCGTTGCCGATGCCCTGTCAAGAAACACGTTGGCTGCCGTTCAACTGGGATTGGATTACAACGCCCTGGCTGAAGCCCAACGACAGGATCCAGAGTATCAAGCTTGTAGGACATCCTGCACGTCCCTCCGTTGGGAAGATTTTCCCCTCGAAGACTCCAATATCACCCTCCTCTGTGACGTCAGTACTGGTAGACCGCGACCTTGGATTCCTGCTCCCATGCGCCGACAGGTGTTTGATTTTATCCACGGCCTTTCACATCCCTCGTGCCGTTCTACTGCACAGCTGCTGAAGGCAAAGTTCATTTGGCACGGCATTTCTAAGGATGCTAAGGATTGGGTCCGCGCCTGTACTTCTTGCCAAACTTCCAAAGTACATTGACACACGGATTCAGGAGTGGGCACCTTTCCTCAACCTCAGCGTCGTTTCGCACACATTCATGTCGACGTTGTAGGCCCCCTACCCACATCACAAGGACATCGTTACCTGTTTACCGTCATCGACCGCTCCACTCGTTGGCCTGAAGCCATTCCCATGGAAACTGCAACGTCCGCCTCATGTACATCTGCCTTACTCTCTGGATGGATTTCAAGATTCGGTATCCCTGAGCATATTACTTCTGACAGGGGAACCACTTTCACCTCTCAATTGTGGACGTCATTAGCGAATCTCCTGGGCATCACCCTACATCAGACAACGGCCTACAACCCCGCTGCCAATGGAATGGTTGAATGTTTTCATCGCACCCTCAAAGCAGCTTTGATGTCCCGCTGCAAGGATTGCAACTGGTTTACTCAGCTTCCCTGGGTCCTCCTTGGACTAAGGACCACTCCTAAAGACGCCCTCGACGTCTCGGTAGCTGAAATGGTGTATGGCGTCCCGTTGGTCGTCCCTGCCAAATTTTTTCCTTCTACAACCTCCTCCGACGATCTCCAGCGCATACGTCACGTCGTGGGAAAATTTACTCCGTGCCGCCAGACTTACAAGCCCCCAGCGAAGCATCACATACCAACGGACTTGCACTCTGCAACGCACGTCTTCCTGCGCAACGACACCAGCAAGCCACCACTAACGCCCCCTTACACGGGCCCTTTCCTTGTGATCCGACGCATTCCGAAAGCATTCCTCCTAAACATTCGGGGCAAAGAAGACTGGGTCTCCATTGATCGTCTAAAACCTGCTTATCTTCTGCCAGATGACCCGCCTACAGTTCACCTCTCTAGATCAGGGCGCCCTATTTAACATGTACAGTATGTCATTTTTAGGGGGGGAGCCATGTACCAACCGTGTTTCACACAATTGTACATAATTCCTTTTGTATATATTATGCTTGTATCTTCGCTCTTCCCTCGCACTAAAACGAACATGAAAATTCATGTCTGGTTTTTCCTCTGTAATATTGTCTGTCTTGTGAATTTGTTATGTCCTGTTGCCTTGAGGTTTTGTATATAAGGAGAGTGTTCCACAATAATATAACTCAGTCGTTTCCAACCTGCCTTTGAGTTCACAGCCTTACTCGGCGCCGTCACAATAGCCAGTTCCTTGTGATGTGCAGTGCCTATCTAACTAAGGCGAGTGACCCCTGCTGGTCCATTCTAATTCTAGTAAGATCAACCGCCAGGCAACAGGAGTAGAAGCAGAAGACACAGTTTGTCCAACGCCTTAAACTCGACCCGTCACCCTGCTGCCAGTGACTTCATTGAGATTTAAAGAGGCATTTCCTCCACACTCAAAGCTCTCATTATCCGACCAAGTTGCTCATCCGCTTATACGAGTATAACCGTTGGTAAACATAGATTGCTAAGCTAAGATATACTGCCTAGCATGGTGTGTGTGTGTATATATATATATACACACACACACACACACACATATATATATATATATATTATAAGAACAACAAATGTAGCCATTTCTAGTCCACTGCAGGACAAAAGCCACAGATATGTCAATTCATGTCTGGGGTTTGACTAAATTTCATAACCACGCTGGCCGGTGCGGATTGGCGATGGTGGGAGATTTTTGTTTGATCGCCCACAGCAAACCAAAATAGTACAGGTGGCCCTGACTAGCTCATAGCTTTGCTGACCTTGGCGATACGCAAACCCTTTCACCACGTTAAGGTATCCCCACTCAGAAAACATATATATATATATATATATATATATATATATATATATATATATATATATATATATATATATATATATATATAATTACATTATATTATGGTCCCGTGGTCTGGGAACAAAAATATATATATTACAGCTGGCAAGCTACACATCCTCCCGAGTTCCAAACTCACCTGTTTTTTTTTTTTCACGTTAATCTGTTATATTTGAAAATGTTAGTACCCGAGCTCTGAGACAGTTATATAACTCCCAGACAACAATATACAAAAACACTGAATATCCAAAGGTCTCCTAAGTACACTCAAAACAAAACTGGGTAATTATTATTAAGAAACATTTAAACAAACTCTTACTTCGATTCTATAACAGGGATACGAGTAAGTACTGAAAAAAAACACTGGTAATAGAAATAATAAACTCTTTACAAAAATAGATATATTCTATAAAAATTACAACACTTTGGAAGAATTTACATAAAAAATAAATCGCTTGAAATATTAAGTCTGAGCAAAACTTAGATTAAGACAAAAGAAATGTTATACTCTGAGAATTATATAATCACTTGACTCAAAATATTAAATCTGCATAAAGCTTTAGACTAAGACAAAAGAAATAAATACTTACGAAAATTATACAATCACTTGTTCCACTTGAAATTAAATTTTACACTAATATTTAATCTTGATATGTAATGAAAATAGGTTAACTTTTAGCACTCTAATGCTTAAAAATCTTGAAGAAATTACATAAAGTAACCGATAAATTACAAATTTAGCTCACACAAAGTTAACCAGATAACGATACAAACATACTTCACGCTTTCGCACAAACCTTTCAGGGCCAGTAACAAAAATTTATATAACACCAGCACACGTAATGACACAATAAATTAAAAACACCTTTAAAGTCTTCCTTAGAGTTTCAACACACTACACACGATGTATGTTAAATTCAAACTTATACACTTTGGAGAGGACATTCAATCGAGGCACTTGAGAGAAGGGGTATTGGCTCTTTCACAGGATAGGTTGGTTATCTTCTGCCCTACGCATCCCTAGAGGCACATATATATTGACGTAGTAACTTCTAGATTATTCTAAAGAGATTATTTTCGTGGCCTGGGGACGGCACCTAGTGACGGCAAAATTACGTAAGCCCTCGTTCATACCTCGTATAGTTCTTACTGCATACTTAATCAACATTACGTAAGACTTCATAGTAAAATATGTGATATAAAAAGTTAATTCTTAAAAATAAAGTCTTACATAATTTACATACCAAACTTATGACTAAATGAGAGGAACTCTCCTTATGAGCTGGGTATTCACCTCTTAAATATGAAAATTTAAATGCATAAATATATCACATGAATAAACTATTTACTCGACACCAGACCAGCTTCGTAAGTATATATACATATACATATATATATATATATATATATATATATATATATGTATATATATATATATATATATATAAATATATATACATATATATACATATATATGCATATATATATATATATATATATATATATACTGTATATATATATATATATATATATATATATATGCATATATATACACACATATATATATATATATATATATATATATATATATATATATATATATAAATACAGTATATATATAAATATATATATATACATATATATATATATACACACACACATATATATATATATATATATATACTGTATATATATGCACCCATATATATACATTTATATATATATACATACATAAATATACATATATAAACACACACACACACACACACATATATATATATATATAAATATATATACATACATATATACATATATATATATATATATACATTTATTTATGCATATATATATATACATATATATATATATATATATATATATATATATATATATATATATATTGTTTGTGGATGATACTGTACTGGTTGCAGACGCGGAAGAGAAGCTTGGCCGATCACTGACAGAATTTTGAAGGGTATGTGAGAGAAGGAAGTTGAGAGTTAATGTGGGTAAGAGTAAGGTTATGAGATGTACGAGAAGGGAGGGTGGTGCGAGGTTGAATGTCATGTTGAATGGAGAGTTACTTGAGGAGGTGGAACAGTTCAAGTACTTGGGTTCTGTTGTTGCAGAAAATGGTGGAGTGGAAGCAGATGTACGTTAGAGAGTGAATGAAGGATGGGGTAGTTAAGGGAGTAGTAAAAAATAGTGGGTTGGGCATGAATGTAAAGAGAGTTCTGTATGAGAAAGTGATTGTACCAACTATGATGTATGGATCGGAGTTGTGGGGAATGAAAGTGACAGAAATTGAATGTGTTTGAGATGAAATGTCTAAGGAGTATGGCTGGCGTATCTCGAGTAGATAGGTTGCTGAATTAGAGCATCTTTAGGTGAGGACGTAAATAAAAAAAGAGTAATCATTCACGAAACGTATAGGCAGTAACTAAAGTTACGTCTCTTTGTAGCATTTCAAAAAGAACAATATCAACTTGGCGAACAGGCGTATCTTGTGATACGCCTATTTGTAATATCATTTAAATCACGATACAACCAATTTCATTGATTTACTCTTGAGTGTAAACAAAACTTACCCTACAAAAATGTTTTAACGAACATATATGACATCATAAAATCGTTCATATCGTTGAAAGTTGCGACACTGCATAACATAGACTTCAAATTACGTCTCTCTCTCTCTCTCTCTCTCTCTCTCTCTCTCTCTCTCTCTCTCTCTCTCTCTCTCTCTCGCTTATTAAAACATGGGACGATGTGAAAATGACCATAGAATTCAAGAGGGCAACAACACGAGCAAGAAAAGAAGAAAGATAAAATCACTACCCTTAGGAAACCTCCAATTGAAAAACAACCTGAAGACTTTCGTGTGGACGGATCGGAAACAGAGGATGGTTCTCTACCTTGCATTGTTAAAAGGAAAGAAAATAAGAAGGTGACGGCTCATGAAAACAGACTAAGGGGTAATTAATAGGAAAGCCCAAAAACAAGGAAAATTGTTGCAGCACGGAACATTATTAAGCCTAGTTGTACTGGAGTTACTGGCAGCAAACTAAGTAAAAAATGCTCGTCATTCTCAGAAGCAGAAAGGAAAGACATACTTCAAGCTTATTACGGAACCAATAGTCTTCAACTGCAAAGAGGGTTTATTGTTTGCTTTGTGAAAATGACCAAGGTAAAACAAAGTACTGTGAAAGATCAGGGTTCTAGAAGATCTTTTTCTTCGTACTACTCCTTGCCAAAGAACGGAGAACATCTGCCTGTTTGCAAAACTATGTTCTTGAGCACCCTTAATATCTCGGAAAAAAACTCTTAGAACAGCCATTAGTAAGAGACTGTCTACAGGTACAGTGGAAAAAGATAAGAGAGGGGGTAGATCTACAAGTTATGAAAAAGAGGACAAAGCAAGAAGACAAGCAATCACTGAGCATGTTAATCGATTTCCACGAATGGAATCCCACTATTGTCGTCAAAATTCAACGTTTAATTATTTGCATCCAGACCTTAACAAAAATAAAATGCATGCTATGTTTTTAGAAGAAAATTCTCCAAGAGGCATGTCGGCAGGCTACACAACTTATTGCGAGGTCCTAAGGGGCCAAAATATTTCCTTCCATAATCCTAAGAAGGATCTCTGTAAGCTGTGTGAAAATTACAGAAAAGAAAACAGAACGTCGAGACCAATTTCAAGAACACATAAAAGAGAAGGAAGCTGTGAGGAGAAAGAAAGGTGGAGCTAAACATGATACTTATCCTTTTCTCACTGTAGCAACATTTGACCTCCAGCAGGTCATTTACCTCCCAAGGACAAATGATAACATGCTTTATTATAAAAGGAGATTGGCTAACTATAATCTTACTATCTATGACTTTCAATCTAAGGCTTGTCATTGTTTTACTTGGCATGAAGGACAAGGAAAACGAGGATCCTCTGAAATTGCCACCTGCTTAAGTATTTACCTTGAAAAACTGGATGCTTCTGGGGTCAGCACTATAAAACTGTTTGCTGATGGGTGTCATGGACAAAATAAAAATTCTGTAATTACAGCCATGCTCTTGCATTCAGTAAGCAGACTGAGAAGTATAGAAAAGATACACTTGATTTACTTCGAGGACTATCACGGCCAAAACGAAGGTGACTCTGCACACAGTGCCATTAGTACTGCCCTTAACAATGTTGGTGACCTTTATGTGCCTTTGCAATTAATACCCATTTTCCGAATAGCAAGGAAAAAAAATAACTATTTTATTCATCCAGTCCAGACTCTTGATTTTCTCGATTTCAAGACAATGGAAAAAGTACTTCGTATACTATCCATAAGATTAGACGACCAAGGAAATTCTGTTAACTGGACAGAAATGAGAGAGGTAATGGTGCAAAAGAGTTCTGTCGATTAAATTTTCTTCAAGGCTAGTCACCTAAATGAACACTTCAGATCTATAACACTGAAGCAACGAATGAAGCCTGACCCAAACAGTATACTGCTTAATAAACTCTACACTGAACCTCCAAAGATCTCTAAGGAGAAGTATGAAGATTTGATGTCACTTTGTAATAGTGCCTTACCAGTTGTCAGAGGTACAGAGTATGTTTATTTCTTTAGATCTTTGCCACACTAAACTAACAAGTTATCATAGCACTTATGTACCAAAACAATCTTTCTTAAAAACGTAAATACAGCTTTTATAGATTTTATCGTGTATACATCAAGGAAGTATTTCATTATTAAATATTGTCAATAAAGTATGAACTATTATTTTTTTCATTATTCTCTAGTATCATGAAATATTTACCTAAGCAAAAATTTTCAAGTGTCATTTCTAAAATATCTCTGGAAAAAAAAAACTGAAAAAATAAGTTTAATTTCCATGATGTGAACGAATTAACAGACGAACTATAAAACCAATAAAAATATCAGGCTCAATGATGATGTAATCAAACTAATGCTTTCTGCGACAATGTGGACGGTAAAGACAGGGATCTTCATAAGTAAAAGATGCACTTCTTTAGCATAACTGAGATATTCTGTAAATTCAGATCCTTCTCTTGATAGATTAAAGGATAAAAGTAGGCGTAACTGAAGTGGTTTGAAATGTTCGTAAAAGACGAAAGGGCGTATCTATTTCAACCACCCCTAAGCATAGGAAAGAGTAAAAAAATTTTCATTATATTACACTCAAGGCAAACTACATTCTTTTGAAAAGCTCTCTACCAAATTTATTTTTATTACCTTTAAAATTAAACGAGCAGTTAACAGAAACATTAGCTCAAAAACTTTAGATGGCTCTCCTGAAAAAGTGAAAAAACTGAGATACGCCATTTCGACTTGGTAGTGACGATATATATAGTGATACCTCTACATACGATCTTAATTCGTTCCGTGAGCTGCTTCGTATGTTAAAACGATCGTGTGTTGGAGAAAATATTCCCATAAGAATACACTGTAATTTGTTTAATTCGTTCCTCAGCCTAAAAACCCATGATAACTCCTTAATAAATTGCTACACATAATTACACATAACATTAATACAATTGAAAAATACAGAAATATCTAAGAAAGAATAATAATAAAGAAATAATAAATAAAAAAGGGGTTTTTATTAACACTTTACCTTAGAGACAGGCCAGTGCAGGTGTAAGAATTGCTACGCAGGAGGAGACGGAAGATCAGCGAGGAGGTAGAGACGGCGACTGCGATAACGTACCGTAACTTACTCAAACTTACACTACGTGAACTTTAACCTAACTTAGCTTATTTTTTTTTATTTTTCATATTTTATATTTTTTTTTTTTTACATTTTTTTCTTTTCTATTTTTAATTTGCATCACTTTCACTCGATTCGGTTTTACTTTTCTTTGCTTCACTTTCTTTCTCTTCATCATGATCAATAGACCGTTTCGTAGATTTCTTAAAGAAACTATCGAGAGAAAGTTGCTTGGTACGGCTTTTCAGAATTTTTCTAAAGTGTGTTAAACAAACATCATCGAACTGCGCAACTACACGGCAAACCTGAAGTTTCTGTAGGTGATGCTTATCGATGAAATCAACCACGTTGATAATATGGCAACATCTGTTTTATTTCAGCCGAACCTATTACGACTCACTCAACTGCTCTTGGAACTCATCATGCTGCATGGCTTGCAGCTCCTTGAGTTCCTCGGTGGTGAGCTCTTCATGATGCTCATCGACAAGTTCGGTGATGTCATCTTCATCGACCTCCAGACCCATGGACTTGCCAAGGGATACAATCTCTTCGACGTCTTCTTCGACAGCAAGCCCAGGTCCAGGCTCGGGGCCAAAACCTTCAAAATCTCTGGGAGCAACAGCATCAGGCCAAAGCTTCTTCCAAGCTGAATTCATTGTCCGACGAGTTACTCCCTCCCAAGCCTGATCTATGATCTTTAAGCAGTGCACGATATTAAAATGGCTCCTCCAAAATTCATGAAAGTTATGTTGGTGCTTTGCGTGACATTAAAGCATCGCTTAAATAAGTACTTGGTGTAGAGCTTCTTGAAATTAGAGATGACTTGCTGGTCCATGGGCTGGAGGATACGGGTGGTATTCGGTGGAAGATACAACACTTTGATGAATTTGTATTTGTCGGGTGCATTATCCAAACAAAGCAAGCACTTCAAAGGCAAATTCCTCCCCTGAAGGTACTTCTTGACAGCAGGGCCAAAAACTACGTTTACCCATTCCACAATGATATGCCTAGTGACCCAAGCCTTAGAATTAGAACGCCATAGAACATGCAGTAGGTCTTTATTAATTCTATGTGATTTAAATGCCCTAGGGTTTTCGGAATGGTAAACTAATAACGGCTTTATTTTGCAGTCCCCACTGCCGTTGGCACAAAGCGCAAGAGTCAACCGATCCTTCATAGGCTTATGTCCAGGCATTTTCTTCTCTTCGGCGGTAATGTATGTTCGACTAGGCATCTTTTTCCAAAACAGACCGGTTTCATCACAGTTGAAAACCTGCTGGTCTACGTAGCCTTCCTCCTCCACGATCTTTTCGAACTTTTTAACAAAATCATTAGCAGCCTTGGTGTCCGAACTTGAAGCCTCTCCATGCTGAACAACTGAATGAATCCCGGTCTGTTTCCTAAATTTCTCGAACCAACTTCGAGATGCCTTGAATTCCTCTGTTGTAGGATCGGTTGAACTCTCCCCCACGTCACCCCCAGAGCCCGCCGCCTTCAAGTCACAATAGAGTAGAGAGCGCTGGCCTTCTCACAAATGATCGTTTCAGTGATCGTATCGCCAACAATCTCCTTGTCCTTTATCCAGGTCAACAAAAGGCATTCCATCTCTTCCAGAGTAGGGCTACGACGTTTAGAAATAATGGTGATCCCCTTCGATGGTTTGACTGCTTTAATGGCTGCCTTCTGTTTTATGATCGTCGAGATCGTAGACATATTCCGGCCATATTGTGTAGCCAGATCGCTAACACGCATACCTCGCTCATGTTTTTCTATTATTTCTTGTTTTAGTTCTAATGAAAGCATTGACTTCTTCCTTTTCTCACCACTACTACTTCCTGAACCAAAACTAAGCTTTTTAGAACCCATGATTATACGTAAAATCAAAAATGAAACGTGAGAAAAGGAAGATAAAAAACTGTTAATAACGGAGCGAAGAGAGAACAACCTCACGATGCGCAGGAGATGAGAGGACTGATCAAGGCGACGCTCGATTGGCGTCCATCCGATGTGCTGCCGTCTACCGGCGTAAACAAGAAACTACGATCGACGCTTTGAGAAAATTCTACGCGTATGATCTACGTCGTATGTTTGAGCACGACTTCGGGTGTCGAGACGCAAATTTGATCGAATTTTACTTCGGATGTTGGAAAATTCGTATGTAAAGATAATCATATATAGAAGTTCCACTGTATATATATATATATATATATATATATATATATATATATATATATATATATATATATATATATATATATGAATATAATATAGCTAGATGGATAGAAAAAGTATTTATATGCATTTTTGTATTTATTTTCCAAGTATGAAGTATATTTACTATTGTGTTTCTTTAGCACTTGTTAAAAAGTTCGCAAAGCAACAACCTCATTCGATTAAAGAATATCAACTGATAAACATTGGTTGATACAGTTATATAAGGTAATAGTGTGCATAGTCTCTCTCTCTCTCTCTCTCTCTCTCTCTCTCTCTCTCTCTCTCTCTCTCTTGTATATTGCTAATTTAAGACTTATGTATTATAACAAAGGCTTAATGAAAGGATGAAAAGGAAGAAGAGCGAGACGAAGATTATGAGCAAACATAATGGAATTCTGGCATTGGATGGTTGTAACAAAAGGCCTTTGATGATGGCCATAGCCTGTATGGGTTTATCCAGTTCTGTTTCCTCTTTTAGAAACTATTTACTGGTCTTGAGTTATGGAATGTTGTATTGTATTTCAATTGAAGGGAAAAGAACTGTTTTATCCTTTAAACAACTCTGTTAAGTTATTTCTAGATCACATTCAAGAGTACTTATTATAAATCGAAGTGTCCTGCAACGCTTGCATTTGAGGTAAGGCTTCTGTGTATGTACGTATGTTCGTGTGTGCGTGTTCAAGTATATGCTTTAAGAGAGAGAGAGAGAGAGAGAGAGAGAGAGAGAGAGAGAGAGAGAGAGAGAGAGAGAGATGTTCGTGTGTGCGTGTTCAAGTATATGCCCTAAGAGAGAGAGAGAATGATCATGGCTCCAAGGAATCCATAAGAAATAAAGATAGTTCATTAAAAACTCAAACACAGCATATTACGCTTACAGATTAAAGCCCAGAAATCAGCTTATGGCAGATTAGAAAGAACACTCATGCGGTGAAATACATTGTCTTTATCAAGTAACTTCTCCATTGTGTCCTTTTACCAAAGAAAATTCGACATTGCTACTTGAATGTTGCGATGTGATTATTTGCTGAATGAGTGAATGGATTCTGTAATTTTCAGGTTCGTCAACGTGGTGGAGGTATCAAAAGGGTTTGATTAGTAGGACTTGAGAGAGAGAGAGAGAGAGAGAGAGAGAGAGAGAGAGAGAGAGAGAGAGAGAGAGAATAATGTACATATCAATATAAATGAACTTGAGGTCAGGTACACGCACACACACACACACACTATATATATATATATATATATATATATATATATATATATATATATATATATATATATATACACACACATATATATATATATATATATATATATATATATATATATATATATATATATATATATATATATATATATATATATATATATATATATATGCGTGTGAATGTATATATAACATATATGTTGTACATACAAATAAATATCATATGTATACGCATATGACTACACTATATATATCGTAGAGTATATACTGTGTGTATGTGCATCTGTGAGAACGTTTCAGGAAACGTTGGCTAGATGATGCAAAAGAGGTACTGAAAATGAAGGCTGTTAATATATTGTTTTTCTTTTAATGGGAAATACACATTTACAATTCCTACAATTTATAATACATATGCATCATAGTATAGCGTGAACGTTCGCAAGATTGAACATAAGTTTAAGTTACACTGCAACCATTAAATTTTGAATGTAGTAATAGGGTTTAAAGGTTTTAAGGACACTCATGAATGGCAGAGGCAAGGGACAGTGACATTGCCCTATCAAGTAGGACAATGCCCTAGAGACTGACATTATATACATATGATCAGCACCCAAGACCCCTCTCCACCCAAGCTAAGACCAAAGAGGGCCATACAATGGCTGCTGATGACTCAGCAGATAGACCTATAGGCTCCCCCAAGTCCCCCTATCCTTAGCTCACAAGGATAGCGAGGTTGCAGCGTTTGAGCGGGACTCGAACCCCTGTCTGGCGTTCATCAGTCAGAGACGTTAACACATCGGCCACCATAACCCTTAACAATGCGTTGTTTTCTTTTTTTTTTTGGAAAATATAACATTCAAATTAGATATCAAAGATTTGAGGGTAATTGTCGATGTTCAAATTATAAATGCCAAGCAAAGTGATAATTGCCTCGGGCTTCAATCGCAATGTTTACGATGTTTAACTTCTATTGTCGTATTCTGGCTACCAGCATTCCAATATAAACCTTTCACATAGAATTAGGCAGTAATTTGTTTATACCAATTTTGCATTTCAAAACTAATATTACACTGGAAATGTTTCACAGGCGTCTCGAATTTCAGATAGTTATCGTATTTATACTTTTTATTTCTTTATTTAACATTTGATAGAATATCCTAAATTACGAGAATGAAACCGCCCTATTAACTCAGTAGCACAGAACACATGCTTTTTCTACAACGAGTTACGAGAACTTACAAAACACCAGATAACTCCTTTGAAAGTTTAGGCTACCTCTCCAACTGTAAAATGTCAAAAACCCTTCCTTCTTACAACATACAGTATGTGCAGGAGCTAGACAAACGCTTTTCGTGGCAATACAAAATCTATGGAGGTACGTCCTTTTCACTTTGCAGGTTTGCGAGAGTTGTATAATAATAACATGAAGGACTTAAGACAAAGTCAGGATGTTCTCTCTCTCTCTCTCTCTCTCTCTCTCTCTCTCTCTCTCTCTCTCTCTCTCTGCCTATATTTTGCCAAAGGTTGTAGGATGTATAGGATAGACATAGGACCAGATATATCAGATATATTCAACAATCAATTTTCCGAGAGAGAGAGAGAGAGAGAGAGAGAGAGAGAGAGAGAGAGAGAGAGAGAGAGAGAGAGAGAGAGAGAGAGAGTTAATTTCATCCAGATCTCCGTATCAATGGGCAATGAATTGCAGTATACTCAGTAATCCTTGACGAGTATCAGTAATTCAGTTTTACATTGCCATATCATGAAAATTTCATTGAAATGATAGTGCTGTTTTATTAACCTTCTCGTATAAAGGACATTCTTTATAAAGTGATACATAACTTTCTATTTAAGTATTTCTAAGAGACAGGTTAAGTTAGGATAGAATAGGCAGGGGATTGGAGAGTCTAAGAGTGTTTCGAAAACGAAGTGGGAAGTAGAAAAATAGGGCAGACCCAATTACTATATTTTCATCCAATGGTTCGGGTGATGTTATGATCTGAAGGTGAATGACATCAGTCGATCTTTTAAATTTGCTGTAAATATCTTGATTGGGAATGTGATGAATACCAGGAGTGGAGATTACTTTTCTTAAGAAAAAAACACATCATTGGCTTCTTTTAGACGGGCAGGAAAATAGTTTCAGAAATACAGTATGTTCAGGAGAAGGACGATGACCACCAACGACGCATCAAAGACAAATACAACAATAAAACATGAAATGATAATGATAATTAAAGGGAAAAAATGCAATCTTATTGTTAATCATTAATTTTTTACCCTTCAGGTTGCAGCGGTAGAGCAGAAAAGTTATGTTTAGATATAAGAATTATGCCACTGACATATTCTAATACGATCTCGTGTATTTCAACATCCACTACCCAAACCCTCTGGGCCTTGCTCTCTCTCTCAGTAGAATGTTCTAACTATCCACATATTTAATCAATATCTCTTTTGTATCACCAGACTTTATGAAGCTGCAGAAGATAAAAATCACGTAATACTCCAAACACGCATTGCTTGTTTGGCTAATGACCAACATTAGAATGACCAACATTAGTAGATATTAGATGCTGCCTCACGTCTGTATCCAGCACTTAATAACCAAAGACTGCTACGTGAAGAAGAGCTACTTAACCGCGATATCCATCTACTCAAGTCAGCGTATTACTGTGCAGTAAGGTCGCTTTATGTCTGCTCACTGTGCTGTCCCTTTTGCAGGCGTCTTGCAAGCTTCGCGAGGAATTAACGAGCATCTGCTGTTAATGTAGACTCAATAGAATGTTGTATTAAGCTGGGGATCCAAAGAATTAATATATATTCTTTTTACACAAACAACCACAGAGTACTTGCTTGCTGGGCGTCGTAATGCCAGAGAATGTGAGGAGAATTTTTTAGTTATTGAAGATGGTACTACAGTCTGTAACAAGCCATCACAAAGGTAGAAATCTGAATTTTATTATTCTACGGGTGATTGTTATGCATAAAGTCTTACTGTAAAAAACTTCGTTGAACTCAAAGTAAATTGGACATGTGCGAGCATAAATTTTTGGTCCTTGAGCAGTCTGTATTACTTTTTGTTCTATCAGCCTTTCATTCATCATGTCTAGTTTCGCATTCGTGAAGATATATATCTACATTAATTTTCAATAAAATGGAAGACATTATCTAGCTTATCTTAATAAACAATAGTTGAATCGTGACTTGAAATTGATGGTTCATTTCCTATATATGTCTTTTCCAAAATTGCACAAGATTTAGGGTTTTCTAATATGGAGAATGAGCCGAAATGAGAAATTTTGTAAGAAAAAAATCAGGAAAATGCAAACTACACTAGTATACAAAGGCAAAATTTCCATAAGTATTTTTCTAATGACATTTGTTACCTTGAAAATTTAATAATCTTTATTCACAGTGTAAAATAGACAATTTTAAAACTTAAAGATACGAGAAAAGATCAGCTATCAATAAGGTTATGTTTACAAATAAATATTATTCTTAATCTCTATATGCCTAAACTTACCAAGTTTAAGATTTAAGGCAATAAGCTAAAAAAGCTGGAAAAATTTCGATTTTCGTCCATATTTTTTTTTTTTTAGGAAAAGGCAATTTTAGAAATTTTTATTCAGTTTTGAAAAAAAATGATACTCTCATATAAGGCCTATTTTGCGCAGTATTGTCAACAGACAT
>NC_090742.1:80071517-80086517 GCF_036898095.1 Palaemon carinicauda | reverse complement strand
GAAGATTGCCTAGTCCTTGTGGCTAAACATGGATACTTACAATAAAAACACCTTATAGTATTGTTGAAGATTGCCTGGCCTTGTGTATATACATGGGTGCTTGCAATGAAATCACCTCATAGTAGTGTTGAAGATTGTCTGGCCATTGTGGATAACCATAGATGCTTGCAATAAAAACATCTCATAGTAGTGTTGAAGATTGGCTGGTCATTATGGCTAAACATGGGCGCTTGCAATAAAAACCTTATAGTATTGTTGAAGACTGCCTAGACCTTGTGGCTAAACATGGATGCTTACAATAAAAACACCTCATAGTATTGTTAAAGATTTCCTGACCCTTGTGGATGTTTATAGATGCTTGCAATAAAAACACCTCATAGTAGTATTGATGATTGGCTGGCCCTTGCGGCTAAACATGGGCGCATGCAGTAAAGGCAATAAAAACACATCAGAGCAGTGCTGAAGATTGCATGGCTTTTGTGGCTAAACACGGCTCTTGCAATTTAAACACCCCATAGTAATGAGTTGCAGATTGCCTGGTCATTGTGTCTAAACATGGGCACTTGCAATGAAAAACACCTCATAGAAGTGTTGAAGATTGCCTGACAATGTAAACACCTCGTAGTAGTGTGCTGAAGATTGTCTGTCCCTTGTGGCTAAACATAGGCTCTTGTAATTTAAAAATCTACAGAGTGGTGCGCTGAACATCACCCTTTTGGTCAAACAAGGGTAGTTGCAATAAAAACACCTCATAGTAGTGTTTAAGATTGCCAGGCATTTATGGCTAAACACGGGTGCTTGCAATAAAAACCTTATAGTATTGTTGCATATTGCCTTGTCCTTGTGGCTAAACATCGACGCTTACAATAAAACCTTTCATACTATTGTTGAAGATTGCCTGGTCTTGTGGATATACATGGGCGCTTGCAATTAGATCACCTCATAGTAGTGTTGAAGATTGCCAGGCCCTTGTGGGTAACCATAGATGCTTACAATAAAAAAACCTCATACTAGTGTTGAAGACTGGCTGGCCCTTGTGGATAAAGATATGCACTTTCAATAAAACCACTTCATAGTAGTGTTGAAGATTGCCTGACCTATGTGGCTAAACATGGTCACTTGCAATAAAATACCTCATAATAGTGTTCAGGATTGCCTGGCCATTGTTGCTAAGCATGGGCACTTGATATAAACGCCTCATAACATTGTTGAAGATTGCTTAGCCGTTGCAGTTAAACATGGGCGCTTACAGTAAAATCACATTGTAGTAGTGTTGAAGATTTCCTGGTCTTGTGGATAAACATGGGCACTCGCAATTAAAACACCTCATAGCATTGTTAATGATTGTCTGGCCCTTGTGGCTAAACATGGGCACTTGCAATAAAAAACACCTTATAGTAGTGTTGAAGATTGTGTAGCCCTTGTGGCTAAACATGGGCGTTTGCAATAACAACACCTCTTAGTAGTGTTGAAGATTGCCTGTTCCTTGTGACTTAACATGGGCGGTTCCAATGAAAACAACCAATAGCAGTGTTGAAGATTGCCTAGCCCTTATGACTAAACACGGGTGCTTGCAATAACAACACCTATTAGTAGTATTGAAGATTGCCTGTTCCTTGTGAGTAAACATGGGTGCTTGCAATAGCAACACCCTATAGTAGTGTTGAAGATAATCTGCCCTTGTGGGTAAACATGGGAGATTGAAATTAAAACTGATAGTAGTGTTGAAGATTGCGTGGCCCTTGTGGCTAAACATGGGCACTTGCAATAAAAACATCTCATAGTAGTGTTGAAGATTGTGTAGCCCTTGTAGCTAAACATGGCACTTGCAATAAAAACCTCATAGTATTGTTGAAGATTGCCTGGCCTTTGTGATTAAACATGGGCACTTACAATGAAAACACACCATAGCAGTGTTGAAGATCGCCTGACCCTTGTGGCTAAACATGGGCACTTACAATATAAACACCACATAGTAGTGTTGAAGATTGGCTGGCCCTTGTGGCTAAACATGGGTCCATGCAATAGAAGCAATAAAAACTCCCCAGAGCAGTGTTGAAGATTATGTGGCTTTTGTGGCTAAACACGGCCCTTGCAATTTAAACACCCCATAGTAATGTGTTGAAGATTGCCTGGTCCTTGTGGCTAAACATGGGCACTTGCAATAAAAAAAACACCTCATAGTAATGTTGAAGATTGCCTGGCAATGTAAATGCCTCGTAGTAGTGTGCTGAAGATTGTCTGTCCCTTGTGGCTAAACATAGGCTCTTGTAATTTAAACACCGCATTGTAGTGTGCTGAACATTGCCCTTGTGGTCAAACAAGGGTAGTGGCAATAAAAACACCTCATAGTAGTGTTTAAGATTGCCAGGCCCTTATGGCTAAACACGGGTGCTTGCAATAAAAACCTTATAGTATCAATGAAGATTGCCTAGTCCTTGTGGCTAAAAATCGACGCTTACAACAAAAACATCTCGTAGCATTGTTGAAGGTTGCCTGGTTTTGTAAGGATATACATGGGCGCTTGCAATTAAATCACCTCATAGTAGTGTTGAAGATTGTCTGGCCCTTGTGGGTAACCATAGATGCTTATAATAAAAACACCTCATACTAGTGTTGAAGATTGGCTGGCCCTTGTGGCTAAATATTGGTATTTGCAATAAAAGCAATAAAAACACCTTATAGTAGTGTTGAAGATTGCGTTGCCTTTGTGGTTAAACACGGCTCTTGCAATTTAAACACCGCATAGTAATCTGTTGAAGATTGCATGGTCCTTGCAGCTAAACATGGGCTCTTGCAATAAAAATCTCTCATAGTAGTGTTGAAGACTGTGTGGCCCTTTTGGCTAAACACGAGTGCTTGCAATGAAAACGCCACCTATTAGTGTGTTGAAGATTGCCTGGCCCTTGTGTCTAGACATGGGATCTTGCAATACATACACACTATAGTATTGTGTTGACGATTGCCTGGCTGTTGTGGCTAAACACAGGCGCTTGTAATAAAACACCCATAGTATTTTGTTAAATATTTCCTTGTTCTTAGGGATAAACATGGGTGCTTGCCATAAAAACACCTGTTAGTAGTGTGTTGAAGATTTCCTGGCCCTTGTGGCTAAACATGGGTGCTAGCAATATAAATACCCCGTAGTAGTGTCTTGAAGATTGCCTGGCCCTTATAGCTACCCAGTAGTATTGTGTTGAAGATTTCCTGGCCCTTGTACTTAAACAAAGGCGCTTGCAATATAAGCAGCCTGTATTTGTGTTATTTAATTTTGTAAAATATTTAGAAAGGGATTAGGAGTACCATGGTGTATAATTACGAATATAAAGCCGGTGTTACTCTCATCAGCAGAAGGATCAGGCTTGATTTCAGATATTTTTAGTATATTGTCATGCTAAGCAAAAGATCAGCTTGTCCTGTATATAAATGAATTGTTGGAAATGACGCAAGTGAGACGCATGGGTTTCTGAATGCTGTTGCCCGTGAATGGGGTAGAACCTGTAGGATGAATGTGCCTTACTGCTCTAGGTAAATATGTTGGTGTGAGAATGCTATACGCACACATTCGTTGTTCTGTCTCATATCTCTTCAATGTGATATAGAATTATTTAGACTTGTAGGTTACTTCTTAGAATAAGTCACAGTTAAGTTAACTTTAAACAATTTATTGTTAGCGCTCCATCACTGGAGTATGGATGGTTTGGTAGGAAGACCATTCTGTATGAAAAGATGAATAGAACTCACAATAAGCTTGCGTCAATAAGGTGACATTAGTTATCTCAGCATTTATTACAAATATGATCACATAGGTTTATAATCGGAAGCCAGGTGGTTCCGGTGTAGACATCAACAGGTCAACTGTTTCTCATGGGAGGCTTGTGAAATGTTTACTAGACATAAATAAATGTTACCTATGCAATGATTTAGCTTAGTCTATTTTCACATCCTGTTATGGCTGTCGTTACACTCCAACTCTCCAATGATCCCTTGGGTCATGGGTTTATCAATTTATTGTCATTACATTAGCTCGGACAGCTACCTTCAAGTATTTGAACATTAAGATTACGTTAAAAATATGTTTCCTAGATTGTGACTGGATATTTATTTTAGTCATAGCCATAAACAAATGATTAAGGATGAATATGCAAAAAAGGCATATTTAAAAAAAAAATACATACCTAACGGACATAGTCAAAAATAAAGAAAAATGCATGGAAAATACAGATCTATATATGGTATATAGCTAGTAAATGATTATGAGGTACCTCCCAAAAAAATTGAATGTACATACGAATTGGTAACTTGTTAAAGAATAGTTTTTACCTTTGTCAAAGATACAGATTATCATAATAGATATTATTGTTCATTAGTAACTGATAAAGAATATTTGTTACTTTGGTAAAGATATAATTACTTTAAATTGATGTGATTGTTCATTAGTAACCGATTTAGAATATTTGTTACCTTGGTAAAGATATAAATACATCAAAGTTGATATTAATGTGCACAAAAAATTCCTGGTACGTACACGCACCACGGTTTCATATATATATATATATATATATATATATATATATATATATATATATAAATATATATACATATATACATATATATATATATATATATATATATATATATATATATATATATATATATATATATACATATATATATATATGTATATAGGTATATAACATACAGGGCTACAATATTTTATTAGGTGCCCAAAAAACACTACATATTACTAGCGTACTGACCGCTTTTCACACAATTCACAGTTCCAGACAATTTTACACCCCGAGTCAAGTGAAATGGCCAATTTCAAATGGCTCTAAATTAAATGATCCATGCAATAGGAGAGTTGTCTGGACATGGCAATACGTTCCTCTGGAGCTCCACCTGTTTTTGCCTTAACCTACGCCAAATAAAGATGTTAACGGCGATAAAAATCATCACCGTAACGCTGATTGATGCCAGCAACACGTAGAAACGAAGATTCCCCCTGCGTAAGTCGGTGACGGGTGGTCCATCTCGGTTAATTTCATCAACCGATTAGCCTATCGTGCGTTGTATGGGAGAGGTAAGGATGGGATTGTAGTGGTCCAAGTGAAATTCGCGAAGTAGGTCCGTTCCCTGATGATAGTGTTAATTCCTTGGACCGTGTAATTCGTGGACGTACCGATGCAACCGTCAGCTGCAACGAAGGCCTGGGAGTGGGATGTGGATCCGTCCGGGCATGATACATTGAAGCCGGCCTTGTCGTATCGTATCCACGAGCCGTTGTTCAATCTGCAATTGAACTTATTATCGTCAAAAGGATAAAGTTTTTTCAAACAATCTTCATATGTATGGGAGAGAGCACCGTTTAGCACTATACCTAACTCGCATGAATCCATTGATATATGATGTAATTCAAAGGAGTCAGCTGTACATACTTTATTATTCATTGCTTCTGAACAGTGAGTTAATTTATCTAAGTCTCTAATGGCCGTGTATGTTTCCTTATCAGGGGAAATCAATACGTGTCCTGTCAAACTGGATATTACTGGACTTGAGTTAATTGTCATGAAAGTTGGGAATGGTGATATTTTGTATGATTGCCAGGCATCGGAAGAATCAAAGGGGACTGTAATCATGATCCTGTAATTTTCAACGCTTACTGTAATTAAGCTATAATAAAATTCTAACTTATGAGCATCTAACAAAGGAACATAACCTATTTTCTTCCGTCCGTTCTCCAAAATTAACGTTAGGTCTTTTATTGGCAAAAGATGTGGTGATAAAACACCTTTAGTTGCTAACGTAATAGCTTCCACATAGTCTTCTGAATTCTCAATAAAATGTGAAATTTTAGTATGGATATGATCTATTTTTGAATTATAATACGTTAACGTTGCCAGTAAGTTTTGTATTTCCATAATCTGACTGATATTACCAGAATGTTCGTTCACTAAACTCATTATTTGATTAATTGATGTTAATTGATTCCTTAGTTCTGATAAAACTAGTTCGTTTTCATGTTCTAAAAACTCAATTTTCTTATTTTGATTACTGATTTTAAGACGATTTGAAATTCCTAAGTCTAAACTTGCAACAGATCCAAAGATGTTTAGTTCAGCAAAAATAAACGGGTTACGTCTTTCAAGGTTAGTTTGTTGCGCTGTCCACATCAGTAGGTCACGAGCCAGAGATTCTGCTCGTCAGTCTTATTTTGCAAGTCATATGATAGCATTTCTGCAACGCTTAGTGTTGGTGCAAGCGAACTCTTTGTATTAAAAGGAAAATGTCGCCTATGCATTTCATTTAATGAAGCAGCAAACCTTGACAGGTCGCTCTTTAAGCTAGTGACTTCATTCTCTGGGAGGAAAATCGCTTGCATATTAACTTATATAATTATATAGCTTGCTGTAATAAAAATGTCTTCTGTTCTCTCTACTATAGTGCCATATTTAAAATCTATATTTTTAGTTTTAGGGCTCTTCCCACACGAAAAAAATGTCTGAGCGAACAATATCACTCCTAACAATAAAAACTTTATTTTGGAAACCTGCAATGAGAAAAATATATGTAATTACTCCTGTATTAAGAAGAAAAAAAAATTTTACATACAAATATTATACAAGTTTCATAGATACAAAAGTTTCCCTCACTTCCTTCTCTCTTATTTTAATTTCTTATGTGAGCCAATGGTACAATTCTCTCATCAGTGGGTTGGGATACGTTTTGAACTCTAAATCTATTGGCCGTTAATGTTTCCAAAATGTTAAATGGGCCTTCAAACTTAGGTGTCAGTTTGTGATTGAGTCCTTTACGTACATTTACCTGTATGTATACATTATCACCCACGGTATATGTTTTAGTTGGCTTCGCTATTTTATCATGATTCCTTTTCATTATAATTTGTGATTCTTCTAAATTCTTTTGAAGGATATCATAACGACTTATGCTTGCATTTATAACATCCTTTAAAGGATTTGATAAATTAGCTGTAGGCGTTAATACATGGAAAGGCGTTCTAGCTGGGGTGCCGTACAGTGCCTCGTGCGGCGACAGTTTAATAGATACATGATATGAGTGATTCAGAGTACTCAGTACCGCAGGTATGTCAATATCCCAGTTGGGGTCTGATCCCCCTAGTGTAACTCTTAATATGTTTAATAACTTCCTATTCGCTCTTTCCACTAGCCCATTTGACTCTGGGTGATAGATCATGGTATTGATTTTCTTTATGCTAAGGAATTCACACAATGAGTTAAGGAAATGATTATTGAATTCTCCACCCGAGTGTGAGATTATCATGTGTGGAATTCCATGTTTACAAATGTAGCACTCGTAAAACTTCCTAGCGCATTCGATCGTGGGTTTAGTTTTAATCGCTATCAGTTCTGTATATCAAGTCAAAGCATCTATAATTACTAAGAGGTGCTTATTTCCTCTGTCTGACTCGTAAAATCCTGTTAATAAATCTAAATGTATTCTTTCAAAGGGTTGATTGGGCACGGGATAAGCCCCTAGGCTGACAAGTGTCTTCGTGTGCCCTTTGTTTTCCTGATAAGTGCGACAATTAGCTATGTGCTTTTTTATATCTGTAAGCATCGTATGCCAATAAAACAATGATTTGACTTTCTGTGACATTATGGAGAGCCCCGGGTGTCC
Source organism: Palaemon carinicauda (assembly GCF_036898095.1). NCBI lineage: Eukaryota > Metazoa > Arthropoda > Malacostraca > Decapoda > Palaemonidae > Palaemon > Palaemon carinicauda. Next base: position 80,078,858 of record NC_090742.1, on the reverse strand, counting down.
ATGCATTGGATTTGCATGCAACCAATTTAGGACAGTGGGTATAAGTGAGATTGGTACCAATACCTGGTCGTTAGTCACCTGTGGTGTATTGCGGGTTTTCCTTGTCACAGATCTACACAGAATATTATCTTTGATTATATAATTCTGCTGCGTATACTTTATATATTCCTTTTCTTTAATATTTCCGTTCAAAGCATTTATGATTTTTTTTAAATTCTGATCTTTTCTTTGCTCAGTCTGTATTAGTTCAGCGCTCCAGCCCAGATCTTCCTGTTCAGATACAGTTTTAACAATAGGCATGGATGTTGATATATCTATCAATTCAGCTAATGGCTCCATAAAGGAGGACACGGGGTTACGTGATAATGCATCAGCAATGATATTTGCTTTCCCAGGTAAATACCCGATCCTCGCACCAAAGTCTTGGATGATCAAATGCCACCGAGTCCGTTTGGGGCTGTGATTAAAGCCTTTAAAGAAGTCGGTTAGAGGCTTATGATCAGTAAGAACCTTGATGGAATAACCGTATATTATGCACTTAAAATGCACTGGTGAATTAACAATAGCTAGCCCTTCCCTATTACTGCGTATTTACTTTCGGAAAGTCTCAGTTTACGTGAATAAGAAGCTATCGGGAAAAACTGTTTGTCATATTGCTGAAGCAATACCCCACCTACTCCTAGGTCTGAGGCATCTGTTGCAATGAAGAATTCCTTACCGAAGTCAAGAAATTTTAAAATAGGAGAACTACACAATTCATCTTTCAAGGTATTAAACGCCTGTTAATGCTGCTCAGACCATATGAAATCTACGCCCTTCTTCGTAAGATCAGTTAGGGGAGCGGCTATTATTGAATAATTGCGTATAAAACGCCTGTAATACCCACTACAACCCCAAAATTGCTGTATTCCCTTGACTTTAGTAGGTATCGGAAAGTGGACTACTTTAAGACCTTGGCTAGACACCGTAAAACCTAAATAGACTAATTTTGTTTTGAAGAATTAACACTTACTAATCTTTACCCTTAAGTTATTCTGTCTTAATCTCTGTAGCGCTAGTTCCAGTTTACGTAGATGTTCTTCTAAGGTATTAGAAAAGATTACAAGGTCGTCCATATAGGCATGCAATATGTCCCCTAACAAGTCTCCAAACACTATGTTAATCATTCTAGTAAATGTTATGGGAGCACAACGTCAACCAAAAGGCATACACAAAAATTCAGAATGTCCCCTGGCTGTGCTGAAGGCAGTGTATGGGATAATATTTTCTTCTAATGATATCTGGTGAAAGCCTTTAAGTAGGTCCAAACTGGTAAAATATTTGTTTTGACCTAGCAAAGATAAAATATCGTCAGTACATGGTACTGGGAATCGATCAAGGATCGTTTCCTCATTTAAGCGACGGTAGTCTACGCAGATACGCCATGTTCGATCTTTTCTCGGTACAACTATTAATGGAAAATTATAAGGGCTGTTCGATTCCCTAATGACTCCTTTTTCTAGCATTTTACCTACTTCATCATTTATCTCATTCTGGAATTTCATAGGGAGTCTGTACGAGGGTACATAGATAATTTTCTTCTTGTCTTTTAACCTTATTTTTCGTTCTATGACATCCGTTTTACCTAAGGATCCATCCGTAGTGGAGAAAACATCATGATATTTAGTTAGAAGAACAAAAAATTTCTACTAATTTTCCTCTTCTTGAATGTCTTTATTGATTTTATTTTCAATAGATTGCAAAACGATTCATCCGCAACTGATTGAGCGTGATTGGTTTCAGCGACGGTAAGAATACGATGTTTATAAATTTCTACATCCAAGATATGTTGATTTCTGTGAATTACTAAAGTGGTATTTAAATGGTTACAGACTTCAATATTACATTGTTGTTGTGAGCCGACTGTATAAATAGTTTGTGTGACGGACAATCCGTTAGTTTTCAAAGTGTCGGAAAGGATTAATATTTCAGATCCCGGCAAAGTTTTCTTTATTCGCACTATTATATTTGAAGTTACGTTTGGCTCGATAGATTGCGTGCAAGATGATATTACGGGTGAACGAGATTTTTGTTGGGCCGCGTATATTATTTCTTTATTCATGAGATAAGTGATTGGTTCTTCAACGTACATTACTGTTTTATTTGTCGTCTCCTTTTTATCCAAAACTGATTTTAAGGTTTTAGAAGACTTATAGAATTTTCCTTTGATATACACGCCGTGTTTGGCAGGGGCTAAGATAAAGTTTTGATTGCCCATAAACGGGTATCCTATAATTACAGCTGGATACATATCAATGTTTTGTACAACGATAAAGGTATCAGCAAACGTGCACTTACCGACCTTGTACTGAACATGAGTTACTCCTATTACATTTAATTCATTATTTCCTATACCCGAGAGCCTTACTCCGGACTTCTCTATAGGGAAGTTCGAAAATAACAAGTGATGAGTCCTCAAATCCATGATATTACGTGGACTACCAGAGTCAAAAAACAATGTGAAGTATCGGTGTTCTAAATTTACAGCATATAATATTGATCGTAACTCATTTTGGCTTGTTATTGTATGAATTTGTTGCAAATCTACGGGAACCTGCACTGATTTATTTGATTCGGCTTTATGTTTCATAGGAAAATCAATTGCCTCACAATGATCTCATAAATTATTTAATGGATTATTTGATACAAAAGATGTTGATACGAATGACCCAACATCACTCTCTTCCCCATTGGAGCTAATTATGTGGTATTTGCTTTGCTCTGCACATTCTGAAAATTCGTCTGACCTTGCGAGTTCTGGCTAGACGGCCCAGGAACAGAGTTATTTGAAGCACTATTCGTTTGTTTTAGATTTTGAACTGCATTGACGTTTGGCTGTTACTTTTTATTAAATTGAGGGTTTTTCTTTTTATTTCCATAAGGAATTGACTGGGGAATTGTCTGGGCGTTTCTAGGATTCTGTTGTTGATTACGCGAGTAGTATCGACTATATGAATGTGTTGAACTATTATGTATCGAATAAAATCACATTCTACAGTCTGCAATCAAGTGACCTTGACATTTGCAATTATAACACGTCATCCCTGCAACTTGATTATCATTAACTACGTTTACTTGTTGTGGCTTAGTTTCATTTTTTGCAAAAACTTAAGTAAACAAGGGATCAAGATCAGCACACTTAGACATGTGTTTCTTTATCTGTTTATATACATCTAATTCTGTACTTTCGGGCGCTAGTTTTTTATCAAAACACCGCACTAAAGCCTTTGGCAACATAATTGTCATGCAAGTTAAATACATTAATCGTAAGAAAAAGATCACGGCAATGTGATCTCCTGTAACCCATGTGGAATTACCTAAAATATCCTGATATTCATTTAGCCTGTCGGCAATGAGAGCTGCCCGTTCTATAACATTAAGCTGAGTCATAGAGGCCTGATCAAGTGTATTTCTTAATGTCAAAACTAGATCTAAAGCTTCTTCACCGCCATAGATTGCACGTAGCCTAACTTTGAAATCGTCCCATGTAACTGCCTCTTGAAAAGAAACTCCCCTAAGATACGCGCTTGCATCTCCTTTAGCAAAGTCTATAAAACTTTTAGCTTCTTGTAATTGTACAGATGGGTCTGTGATACGTTTTACGTTTAAATGAGCGTCTACTGATGATATCCATGACTCGACATTCTGAGGTAAGAACCCATTGACCCGACCTTGAAAAGGAAGGATAGCTGAACGTGCACTCACTAAAGTTAAAACAGGATTAGGGTTACTGGGAGTGGGGTTACTCGGTCCGGGAGTGGGGTTACTGGGATTCATAAGAGGCGTAATGTTTACTTTAACTTTTTTTCTATCACTTCGATTCCTTGCGAGTCTATCAAAATCTCTATATGAATACAGACGTCCACTGGGTAAATGCATAAGCTCTATACAATAAAGATATGTTGCAGATTATAATAAAATCCCCCAAAATAATGATATTAAGACAAAGATATTTCCCGAGAACTTCTGAAAGAAAACGGAATTAGCACAAAGAGAAAAAAATTCTAGACGAGAATTCGAAGTTGAATATAGATTCCTTTAATGAAGGAAAATGAAGATTACAAATTACTCACTCCAGCAATAATGGACGATCGACTCGTGACATAAAACACTTCACTGCAAAAAAATGAATGAATAAAGAATGTACTTAGCTTCTGTATATATGGCGAAGATCCGATGATGTCAGTTCCTCTCTCTCTCTCATTTTGCAAGAGTTTAGCTGGGTGATGAATGTTTCGACTTGATTTCTCATCGTGTGGTGTTGAATGTTTTACTTCCTGATGATATAGATGAAGGACATTTCTTCGTATTCTTAGGATGTTTTAATGATGTATGTTGATTGAAGATCCAGTTCCTCAGTTTATATATGATTTATAGTTGATATTCGATGAGTTCATTACTTCGGTAGACGTAGATACTTCGTTGTAATTGTAGATTCATTACTGTTGTAACTGCTAATTATTACAGTTGTAACCTCTGATTGTTATAGTTGTTTCTCTGGTTGTTAAAGTTGTAATCTCTGGTTGTTATAGTTGTAATCTCTGGTTGTTGGTGTGAGAATGTTATACGCACACATTCATTATTCTGTTTCATATCTCTTCAATGTGATATAGAATTATTTAGACTTGTAGGTTACTTCTTAGAATAAATCACAGTTAAGTTGACTTTTAAAAAAATTTATTGTTAGCGCTCCATCACTGGAGTATGGATGGTTTGGTCGGAAGACCATTCTGTATGAAAAGATGAATAGAACTCACTTACAATAGGCTTGCGTCGATAACGTGACATTAGTTATCTTAGCATTTATTACACATATGATCACATAGGATTATAATCGGAAGCCAGGTGGTTCTGGTGTAGAGATCAACAGGTCAACTGTTTCTCACGGGAGGCTTGTGACATGTTTACTAAACATAAATAAATGTTACCCATGCAATGATTTAGCTTAGTCTATTTTCACATCCTGTTATGGCTGTCGTCACACTCTATTTCTCCAATGATCCCTTGGGTCATGGGTTTATCAATGTATTGTCATTATAAATATACGTATATTAGATGGATATTACTTGCATTAAACACACGCAGGCCTACTTTGTCAATGCTGTAATTAATGGATTAAGTAAAAGAACTATTATTTTATTCTTAAAAGAAAATTGATATAAAAACCATACATGATTTTGAAAACAAATTATCCCTTATACTTCCCCAAACCAAAGTCTTTACAACAGTCTCATTCACTATCATTCAGAACATACATACAATTTCTCCAGCGAAAGGATTTTGCTCTGACAAAACGTGTTTCCCCTGACTACTTGCTACATCGTACAGGAAATTGAAATATTTTTACGGAAGGATCAAAGAAAAAATATTTTCAGATAAAGCATCGTGTACCAACATATGTTGAGCGATGAAATTACTATTTGCTGATTTCCTGTTTGTCTATCATCCAGAGTCTAACTTATGTCATTCAACACCTTATTTCTTACCTCTCATAATTTGTGTTAGATGCTAATGTGCTGATTCTCTGTCTATCGGGCTCTATGTAGAATGTCCATCTATCCTTATTTCTACACCTCAGTCTACCTAACTTCTTGATCTTCATATTGAAATACTATTCTCTTCTCTTGCTTACTCGTATCTGTCTCTCTGTCTATCCATCTACAAACTTTATCCTTATTTTAATACCATCGTATTCATCAATTCTCCTGTCAATTCTAACTGCAGCTACGCACTCAACCTTACCACTCCTTCAAGTGTCTTTCAATTTCCATTGGTCTTTAATCATCGCCTTTCAATTGAAAGATATTTCATCAAGTTACCAGTATTCTGGCTTTAGAAAGATGATGCTTACTATAATCATTCTATCAAATGACTCATTTGTTATTCTGTTATAACTCTGGTCGGTCTTAAGAATTTTGGGAGAATATTTATATATTTTTGAAGTAACAACTTACAGACTTGACTGTTTGGAGCAAGTAGGCATTTTTTTGCGTGTCCAAAATAAGCTGTAATTTGCACGTTGCCAGAAGTTTGATTCAAGGTTATTTTTTTTTATTAATGTTGAAAAAATTTAATCTTCAAACACTGTATATGAAACTCTCTCTCTCTCTCTCTCTCTCTCTCTCTCTCTCTCTCTCTCTCTCTCTCTCTCTCTCTCTCTCAATGTAGCAAATTCTGTACATACAAAATAGCAAATACATGGAACAGTAACATGGTAAACGAATTCAAGAATAACCTAGACAAGATCATAAAAACTCTCTAAACGTTTAAACTAATTCGCTCTACCCATGAGCAAATGGCGTCTCCGCGGAGGGACTAAAAAGTCTTTGAGACATCCAAAATCCTTGCAACTCCTTGGAACACACACACGCACTCTCTCTCTCTCTCTCTCTCTCTCTCTCTCTCTCTCTCTCTCTCTCTCTCTCCACGGGATCGGAATCGTGACTAGGACCGCTGATAGGAAAATGCTCGACCTGGGTAAGCAGCATCCGTGACCTGACTCACGTCTGCAAAGTGAGAAAAAGTGAGACGGCAAACCCCTCTCTCCTTACCCAAACCCCATCCTCAACCCCCCCCCCCACACACACACACACAAAAAAAAACAGTCATTAGTGTCAGTGAAGTCATCAACTCCTATGATATTCGAAGATTCTGCCAAAGTTGATAACAGAAGCAAACAAATTATCTACTAATGTCCATCAAGAGTAAGTTTATAAAAGGCAACGAATATCCTAATATTTTTGTACAGTGTAACAACAAGTATCCAAAGTGAAATATACTCCACCTCTAACCATTGTGTCATCCAGCTCCGTTCAACTTGTCTCCACTAGCCCATATAATAGAAGGTTTAAATGCCGCCCATGAATGGAAGAGGCAATGGGCAGTTACAATGCCCTACCAGGACAATGCCCACCAGATTAACCATACATACATAAGATCAGCGCTCAAACTCCTCTCCATCCAAGTTAGGACCAGGGAGGACCAGTTCAATGGCTGCTGATGACTCAGCAGGTAGACCTATAGGCTCCAAAAAACCAACACCAATCCCTAGCTCACAAGGATGGTGAGGTTGTAGGCACTATAGAATTGAGGGGGTCTCGAACCCCAGTCCAACAGATCGCCAATTAGGGACGTTACCAATAGGCCATCACATCCCTAAAATGTATTCTCATAAAATTCCTTGTATTGATGTATTAATGAAGGAAATCTTGTATTTTAGAGAAGAAAATAAACAGAATGACGTCTTTTCTACTGAATAAATCTCATTTCAGGAAAAAAGGATGTTGAACAATGCTCAGGCCA
>NC_090742.1:80014017-80066517 GCF_036898095.1 Palaemon carinicauda | reverse complement strand
AAAACAATGCCACATTCACATACTCATACACAGACAAAATTTTCAACCAAACCGTTCTCAAAAATTTTTCCAAACATCAAATTATATTAGCCATTAGATTTTTCATATGTATTTATACCTTATACATTATTGATAGTCTGTAACGAACATAGTAACTGCTTTGGTACCTTATCTATAATGTGCAACATGCCTGTTTTATACCTTATTTATAACTTGCAACATAATACCTGTTTTGCACCTTATTTATAGCTTGCAACAAACAAAATATATGAATTGTAGTTTCTAACAAACCTCATTAAAGCTTTTGCCCTTTTGAGCTTAATTATAAAATAAACTACTTTGTTCATTAGTAAAGTCTATAACGAACATAATAACTGCTTTGGCACCTTATTTATAACATATAACATAACTGTTCTGCACCTTAATTATAACTTATGACATAATACCTGTTTTGCACCTTATTTATAGCTTGCAAAAAAAATCTTTATAGTTTCTAATAAACCTAATTAAAGCTTTAACACTTTTGATATTAATCATAAAGAAAAACTATATATATATATATATATATATATATATATACATATATATATATATATATATATATATATATATATATATATATATATACATATATATACTGTATATATATCATATTCTGTAACAAACAAACAAAATACATCATATTTATGGTTTCTAACAAACCTAAAAGCTTTAGCACTTTTGAGTTTAATTATAAAAAAAAAAAAACAAGAACAACTTTGTTCCTTATTATAGTCTGTACCGCGCATAATAACTGACTTGGCACCTTATTTGTAGCAACAAACAAAACAAATAATAAAACAAAAAATTTTAACAAACATTAAAGCTTTAGCACTTTTGAGATTAATTATAAAGAAGAAAACAACAACAACTACTTTGTTCATTATTAGAAAACACGCGAGAAAAAGTCCCCTTATCTCGTTCTAGATCACTAACAGGACTCTCCACACTTGCACAGAGCTGTACATATGAGGAAGGCTTTTGCACACTTGCAGATGCCATGGCATCCTTTTTTGGCAAGCACACCGCAACAACTCTTGGCACGCCTTACTTGCTTCAGGAAGTGTGCTCCATACAACTTCCCAGGCCCCATTCTTAGCTCGTATCCATCTCCATCCTTCAGGCTATGGAAGATTGATCTCTGCGGAAACTGCCTGACTCCAGCAAAGACCAGCCTGGTAAACAGCTCTACGCACATGCTGCACTAGGCCACCCTTTGTTGGAGGGATATTGCTTACATCTCTGCCTTTGTGTACAAATAACTCCAGTCTGACGTCATCAACATGACTTTTAGTGCTTATTTTTTCATAAATCAAAAACAGTGAGCCTCTCGAGTGTATCCATGACATCATCCACCTGAGAAATCGATGGCTGTTCCATTAATGCACGAATTTCAGATTTCCCAAGCTGATCTCTTCCCTCTGCACGCAAATGAGGACACTGAGACGCAGCCTGTTAAAGAATAAAACATTGGCAGGGCTAAACTCTTCTCAATAAATTTCATACACTGGTATATGTCGAAAATGTCTGCCTATTCCAAATGCTACCCACAACTTGGAAAGGGATCCAGTCAACCAAGTAAAGGCATACACTGTAAGAACAACTACGTTACTTTTCACTGTTTGAATGCAAATACTGCTGTACTGTCTTGCTGCATCAGCAATGTGAAGCATGTGTGCTGGGACTAATTTCTGTGACTGATGTTGGATGGTCACATACACTGTCATGTAGAGTACTGATGAATTGCTTGTTCCAGTCAATGGTAATGACTTCTATACCGAGGAAATCAAACAACTCTTTTATTCTCTGCTACTCAAAGGAATTCTGCCCAGTTTATTGCTATTGGACTCTGTGGTGTCACCTTTCGACATACTCCTTTCCTTCTGTTCTCTCGGCATTGCTGCTTAAAAGAGTTGACTTGGTACTTGTCCCACACAATGTCAACACACTGAGCATTGGTGAGCTGAGCTTTAACGTATGGAATGAACACTTGTTGGGAGTATTTTTGAAATGTTTTTTGCAGACCCTGACGTTAGCATGTGCACAGCAGCTGGACCATCTAACAAAAACTTCAGCTGTATAGTTGTTCTCTTGCTGATCTTTCACCATTTCTTCAAGGCAGTGGATTATATCAAATTTTGTTCCTGATCTGATCTTGCCAGCATCAGATAGTGAAGGAGGGCAATTCTTGTTTTCATACTTGAAAAACTCTTCCAAATTCCCATCATGCACTTAGTAGGCTATATAAATGCGTGAAAACAGAGTTTGATCATTCTTCAGTGATGATGGCGACCATGTTCTTTACCTTTTTTGCGTGTCTTTGGTGTGCTGAAGATGTGAATATTGTTTATTTAATCGTCTCTTCCAGGGCTGGGGTTTGCTCATCCTGTCTTTCCTTTACAGAGGTGGCATACTGCTTGCAGCTAAGGAACTCAATCTGTTTCATTGCATGCACAGCTGACTGGCTGATTACACCCTTCAGGTCTAATACAAGTAGACCTCCACTACTTTCGAGAAATTGATTTCCATAGTCATCCAGTGTTTTTTTCAGTAATGCTACATCCTTCAGAAACGCTTCTTGTATTCCAGGTCGGGGTTCGTGATGACGAGAATCTGGTGCGGCCTGTGCATGTTCAACTGAGATCTCAAAATCACTGATAATACGTGCCATCTCTGAAGAGCAGTTGGTGATTCTGTTAGCCCTACTGCTCCAATGTCCTATTTCACCATGGCATTATTTTATTCATGGGCTTCGTCAATAGTTATTCTGAAAAAGGCATGAATTGTTTTCTTGACTGTGAAAGATCCTTTCAAGAATTCATCAAACAACTGTGGGTGCTAATGAGGTAACATTATCATGTCTCTGATAAGAACTGATATGTATCGCACACAATTGTAGTAGTTAAAGGATGTTTTCTTTCTATTGGTCGTTGTAGTCTACTCTTACTATAAAGGAAACGGCATCTTGTGCGGAACTTCGCAAAGTGATTCCGCAGTATTCTTTATGCCATTGTCATCCTTTAAATTGGCGTCAATGACCTTAGATGTCAGGATGCCAGGAAACTTTAAATCAATCAAATCAATCAAACATCCTTTAAACTAGATATGTCAAGGCTCTTGGGCAAGATGCACTATCACTGGATGGAGTCGGATCTTCTGCAAGGTTAACATAGCCAGCATCCAATCTGCTTTTCTTTGAACTGGCAGGACACCGTAACTTTTCAGAGGTTTTTTCTTGACATAAGACACACTTGGACCAGTCCGTTGGCACAACACGTTAAGTTGCTTGAGTCTCTGCGTTGACTAGCTTCACTTTTAATGACATTTTATCCTCAAAAGAAATATAAAGTACTGTTGAAAAAAAAAGTACAGTAGAAATTCACAAGTGGATGACATTCATCTTTAATTTTTAGGTGGCTACAATTCTGATCATCTTATCAAAACTAATTGAATATTGATCCTAGAGTTTTCAAAATGTGTTATTCTGACTCTCTAACCTAGAAAACCTACTGATAGAGACCAAAATCGTGATTCTAGGTCTATTACATCAAGAGATATATAGGATATGAATGCAAAACGTCACGATCGGACGCCAGTTTGAAATATGGACGCCACACATGACAAGACAAATCCAGCTTTGCACTATAGCCAAATTTACTTGTATTGGTGTATTGTATCATCATGCCAAGTCTCATGCTTTTACCACAAAGTGCACGATTTTGGCAAATTATAGTCTGTATCTGCTCTACTACCAGGCTTACATGGTTAAGGACTATAAAGCGTGAAGTTGGAGATGATGAATGGAGAAGTATTGAATTAAAAGCTCAAAATAGAGCCGACTGGCAAAATCTAACCGAAGTCCTTTGCGGCCAATAGGCGTGGGAGGAGGTGATGATGAGGATTATGATGATGTTGATGATGATGATATATATATATATATATATATATATATATATATATATATATATATATATATATATATATATATATATATATATATATATGTATGTATGTATGTATGTATATATATATATATATATATATATATATATATATATATATATATATATATATGTGTGTGTGTGTGTGTATATACATATATATGTATGAATGTGTGTGTATATATATATATATATATATATATATGTATATATATATATATATATATATATATATATATATATATATATATATATTTACATGCATATATATACATATAAATATATATATTATATATACATACGTATATATATATATATATATATATATATATATATATATATATATATATACGCAAACACCAAAAATATTGTACCATATGAGAGAAATATTCGACGAAATACGTAAATACAAAATAGGGACATATTTTATAATCACTAAATGAGGTATATATTGCAAACATATTCAAAAGTAAAAAGAGTATCATACTTTAGATATTGACAACGGGATTGTCACAATAATGAACACTATAATTAGAATTATAACCATAACGAAATATACAGTTATTCAATTATTCTGAAATTCTGCGGACACGATGGCATGGTGAAATCATATGCAATGCTTTATTTGACTCTAGCATATCATCTTAGATTTTAGGATATTTTATGTGTATGACGTCATACAATATTTGAATCTAACATCGGTCGCTTTTGTTCCTTCTGTTAGTTTTTTATCGATGCAAAGTTTTAGAAGTATAAATTACTAATAAATATTTTCTGGCTAAAAGTATATGATTTTGGATTTTAGGAAATTTTAAACACATGTTTACCAGTGTAAAGGAAGGAACTGCCTAGTATACTTAAATTTTTTCAAGTTAATCTTTTACTGTATATTTTTTAAGTAAATAACAGTAAGAAAGAACATACATATGAACTCTTGTGAATATCAACGACAATAGCATTTAATATCGAATTCTACCTTTCGGAATGTATATCCACTGAAAATTCATTTATGATAAATGCCTCTGGCTAGGTAAGGATTTGAATCTGTGCCTCTTAGTCGAAAGTATGCCAGAAGAGAGATTTGCCAATTGATCTATCAAGATATACATATATATATATATATATATATATATATATAAATTTATATAATATATATGTATATATATTATATACAATAAATATATATATATATATATATATATATATATGTATATATATATATATATATATACATAATATATATATATATATATATATATATATATATATATATATATATATATATATGTATATATATATGTACATATACAGTATATATATATATATATATATATATATATATACATACATAAATTATATATATATATATATATATATATGTATATACATATATATATATATTAGTGTGCTACTGTAGTTAACACACATTTGGGTTCTCTTCAAATGTCATCTTTTATGTGTTATAGTTTAGAGTTGGTATGTTACATCTTCAAGTAAAGTCTAAGTAAGTTAACTTTAAAATGGTTTATTCTTTAAGAACAGTGTTAACATCTCCATCACAGGAGTATAGCTGGTTTGGTCGGATGACCATTCAGTATGACATCGTAAAGTAAACTGATACAAATATCCATATTGATGTTAAAGTTATTTCAGCACTTAATAATTTAGGTAAACACCACATTAATACCGGAAGATACTCAGTTCCGTTCTCACAGACAACCTTTCTCACAGACTGGGTTGGTGTTTACTCTTCATGAAAAATGTTACATTGCTGAGGTTTGGTATTCGCATCCTGCTATGATATGACTACAGCACTTCTCACACTCGCTTCTACTTCCACAGTGACCTATTAGGTCATGTGTTTTAAACATGTAATATATAATTATTACATAAGCTCGGCCAGCTATCTCAATTTTCAAAAAAAAAAAAATTTAACAACACGTCAAAATATGTTTACTAGGAGTGTGACTGGATATATATATTATTTTTTGTTTAACTTTAGCCATAAGCAAATGAGGATGAATGTTCAAATAGGCACATTAAAAAAAAAAAAATAATAATAATGCATATTAACAGATATTACCAAAGCAAAGAAAAAATGCATGATAAATACAGATCACATATATGGTACATTGCTAGCAAACGATTATATGGTACCAAAAAAAAAATACTGATATACATATGATTTGATAACTTTGTTAAAGAATAATTGTTACCTTTGTCAGAAATATAGATTATTATAATACGGTAATTAATAAAATTATTTGTTACCTTGGTAAAGATACAATTTTAGTGAACAAACACGAATTCCTGGTACGTACACCTACCACGGTTTCGTACATATATATATATATATATATATATATATATATATATATGTATATACATATATATATATATATATAATATATATATATATATATATATATATATATATATATATATATAGGGCTTATATATTTTATTCGATGCCCATAGATTCTTTATTTAAACATTTGGGGTTTATATATTTTATTAGGTGCCCATAGATTCTTTAAGTTTTAAATGTTTTTATTATTAAAATGTTTGTAAAAAAATTTTAAAATGCAAATGTTTAATAGTCTCTTCAATTACATATTACTAGCGTACTAACTGCTTTTCGTACACAACACTTTTCCAAGACATTTTTACTCCTTTGAGCGAATGAAGGGGCCAGTTTCAAACGGCTTTAAATTGAATTTAATAAGGAGTTTTGTCTGGACATGGCAAAACGTTCTGTTTGAGTTGCAAACTATTGTACCTTAACCTACGCCAAACAAAGATGTCAACGGCGATAAAAATCATCACCGTAACGCATAAAGCTGCCAGGAATATGTAAAATCTTAGATCTGCATAAGTCGGTGATGGGTGGTCCATCTCAGTCAATTTCATCAACCGCTTGGCTACATGTTCGTTGTATGGGAGAGGTAAAGATGGAATTGTTGTCAACCACGTGAAGTTCGCGAAGTAGACTCGTTCTCTGATGATAGTCTTGATTCCATGCACCGTATAATTCGGGGACGTCCCGATACAACCATCTGCTGCAATGAAGATTTGGGAATAGGACGTGGATCCGTCCGGGCATGATACATTGAAGCCGGCCTTGTCGTATCGTATCCACGAGCCGTTGTTCAGTCGGCAATTGAACTTATTATTGTCAAAGGGATAAAGCCTATCCAGACAATTTTCATTTGTATGGGAGAGAGCACCGTCTAGCACTATACCTAACTCGCATGAATCCATTAAGTTTTTATGGAATTCAAATGAGTCAGCTGTACATATTTTTCTATCCATTGCGTCTGAACAGTGAGTTAATTAATTTAAGTCTTTAATGACCGTATATGTTTCCTTGTCTGGGGAAATCAATACGTGTCCTGTCAAACTGGATATTACTGGATTTGAGTGATTCTTCATGAAAGTCGGAAATGGTGATATCCTGTAAGATTGCCAGGCATCGGAAGAATCAAATGGAATTGTAATCATAATCCTGTGATTTTCAACGCTTACTGTAATTAGGCTGTAATAAAATTCTAACCTACGTGCGTCTAACAAAGGAATATAACCTAATTTCTCCCGTCCGTTCTCCACAATTAACGTTAAGTCTCTTATTGGCAACAAATGGGGTGACAGTACACCTTTAGTCGCTAACGTGATAGCTTCCACATAATCTTTTGATTTCTCAATGAAATGTGTAATTCTGTTATGTATGTGATCTATTTTTGAATCATAATACGTTAACGTTGCCAACAAATCCTATACTTCCATAATCTGATTGATATTACTAGAATGTTCATTTACTAAACTCATAATTTGATTGATTGAAGCTAACTGATTCCTTAGTTCTGACATAATCAATTCATCTTTATGAGTCAAGAACTCAATTTTCTTATTTTGATTACTAATCTTAAGACGATTGGAAATTCCTAAACCTAAACTTGCAATAGAACCAAAAATAAACGGGTTACGTTTCTCAAGATTATCGTGTCCTACAGTCCACATCAAAAGGTCACGAGCCAAAGATTCTGCCTCGTAAGTCTTATTTTGCAAGTCGTCAGATAGCATCTCTGCAACTTTTAGTGTCGATGCAAGCGAACTCTCTGTATTAAAAGGAAAATGTCTTCTATGCATTTCATTTAATGAGACAGCAAACCTTGAAATGGCGCTCTTTAAGCTAGTGACGTCATTCTCTGGGAGAAAAATTGCTTGCATACGCACTTCAACAACTACGTTACTTGATGTAATAAAAACGTCTTTTTGTCTTTCAACTATAGTGCCATATTTAAAATCTATACTTTTAGTTTTAGAGCTCATCCCACACGAGAAAAATGTCTGAGCGAACAATATCACTCCCAACAACAAAAACTTCATCTTGGAAACCTGTAACGAGAAAAACATATGTAATTACTCCTGTATTAAGAAGAAAAACTTTTAACATATAATGTAATAAAAAATAAAAATCTTTCCCTCACTTCTTTCCCTCTTTTTTTAATTTCTTATGTGAGCCAATGGTACGATTCTCTCATCTGTGGGTTGGGATACGTTTTGAAGTCTAAACCTATTGGCCGTTGATGTTTCCAAAATGTTAAATGGGCCTTCAAAATTAGGTGTTAGTTTATAATTGAGTCCTTTACGTACATTTACCTGTATGTATACATTATCACCCACGGTATATGTTTTAGTTGGCTTCGCTATTTTATCATGATTCCTTTTCATTATGATTTGTGATTCTTCTAAATTCTTTCGAAGGATATCAAAACGACTTTTGCTTGCATTTATACATTCTTTTAAAGGATTTGATAGATTAGTTGTAGGCGTTAATACATGGAAAGGCGTTCTAACTGGGGTACCATACAATGCTTCGTACGGTAACATTTTAATTGATATATGATATGAATGATTCAGAGTACTCAGTACCGCAGGTATTGCAATATCCCAGTTGGGGTCTGATCCCACTAGTGTTACTCTTAATATATTTAAAACCTTCCTATTTGCTCTTTCCACTAGCCCATTCCACTCATGGTATTTATTTTCTTTATGCTAAGGAATTCACACAATGAGGTAAGAAAGTGATTATTAAATTCTACACCCGAGTCTGAGATTATCATATGTGGAATTCCATGTTTACAAATGTAACACTCGTAAAACTTCCTAGCGCATTCAATCGCAGTTTTAGTTTTAAGCGCTATTAGTTCTGTATATCGAGTTAAAGCATCTACAATTACTAAGAGGTGCTTATTTCCTCTGTCTGACTCGTAAAATCCTGTTAATAAATCTAAATGTATCCTTTCAAAGGGTATATTGGGCACGGGATAAGCCCCTAGGCTGACAGGTGTTTTCGTATACCCTTTGTTTTCCTGACATGTGCGACAATTAGCTATGTGTTTTTTTTATATCTGTAAGCATCGTATGCCAATAAAACAATGATTTGGCTTTCTGTGACATTAATGAGAACCCCAGGTATCCATGCAATGGATTTGCATGCAACCAATTCAGTACAGTGGAAATAAGTGAGATTGGTACCACTACCTGGTCGTTAGTTACATGTGGTGTATTGCGGGTTTTCCTTGTCACGGTCCTACACAGAATATTGTCTTTGATTATATAATTCTGCTGCTTATACTTTATATATTCCTTTTCCTTATGACTGCCTTTCAAAGCATTTATAATTTTTTCTAATTTCTGATCTTTTCTTTGCTCAGTCTGTAATAATTCAGCACTCCAGCCCAAATCTTCTTGTTCAGATATCGTTTTAACAATAGGCATGGATGTTGATATATCTATTAATTCAGCTAAAGGCTCCGTACAAGATGACACGAGGTTGCAGGATAATGCATCAGCAATGATATTTGCTTTCCCAGGTAAATACCCGATTCTCGCGCCAAAGTCTTGAATGATCAAATGCCACCGAGTTCGTTTGGGGCTGTGGTTGAAGCCTTTAAAAAAGTCGGTTAGTGGTTTATGATCGGGAAGAACCTTAACGGGATAACCGTATATTATGAACTTAAAATGCACTAGTAAATTAACAATAGCTAGCCCTTCCTTGTCTATTACTGCATACTTACTTTCGGAAGTTCTCAGTTTTCGAGAATAAAAAGCTATCGGGAAAAATTGTTTTTCGTATTGCTGAAGCGATACCCCACCTACTCCTAAGTCTGAGGCATCTGTTGCAATGAAGAATTCCTTACCGAAGTCAGGAAATTTTAAGATAGGAGAACTACACAGTTCATCTTTCAAAGTATTAAACGCCTGTTGATGCTGCTCAGACCATATGAAATGTACGCCCTTCTTCGTAAGATCAGTTAAGGGAGTGGCTATTATTGAATAATTGCGTATAAAACGCCAGTAATATCCACTACATCCCAGAAATTGCTGTATTCCCTTGACAGTAGTAGGTATCGGAAAGATACGGATAGCCGACACCTTATCATGGACTACTTTAAGACCTTGGCTTGACACCATAAAACCCAAATAGACTAAATCTGTTTCGAAAAATTCACACTTACTAATCTTTACCCTTAAGTTATGTTGTCTTAGTCTCTGTAGTACTAGTTCTAATTTACGTAGATGTTCTTCTAAGGTGTTGGAAAAGATTACAAGGTCGTCCATATAGGCATGCAATATATCCCCTAGCAAGTCTCCAAACACTATGTTAATCATTCTTGTAAATGTTATGGGAGCACAACGTAAACCAAAAGGCATCTGTAAAAATTCATAATGTCCCCTGGCTGTGCTGAAGGCTGTGTATGGGATACTATTTTCTTCTAATGATATCTGGTGAAAGCCTTTAAGTAAGTCCAAACTGGTAAAATATTTATTCTGACCTAACAAAGATAAAATATCGTCAGTACATGGCACTGGGAATCGATCAGGGATCGTCTCCTCGTTTAGGCGACGGAAGTCTACGCAGATACGCCATGTTCGATCTTTTTTCGGTACAACTATTAATGGAAAATTATAAGGGCTGTTCGATTTCCTAATGACTCCTTCTAGCATTTTACCTACTTCATCATTTATTTCATTCTGGAATTTCATAGGGAGTCTGTACGAGGGTACATAGATAATTTTCTGCTTGTCCTTTAACCTTATTTGATGCTCGATCACATCTGTTTTTCCTAAGGATCCATCCGTAGTGGAAAAAACATCATGATATTCAGTTAAAAGTCCAAAAAATTTTCTGCTGAATTTTTTCGTCTGGAATGTCTTTATTGATTTTATTTTTAATAGATTGCAAAAGGGATTCATCCGCAACTGTATGAGCGTGATTGATTTCAGCAACGGTAAGAATACGATGTTTATAATTTTCTACATCCAAGATATGTTGATTTTTGTGAATTACTAAAGTGGTATTTAAATGATTACAGACTTCAATATTACATTGTTGATGTGAGCCTACTGTATAAATAGCTTGTGTGACAGACAATCCGTTTGTTTTCAAAGTGTCGGAAAGGATTAATTTTTCAGATCCTGGTAAAGTTTTCTTTACTTGCACTATTAAATTCGAAGGTACGTTTGGCTCGATAGATTGCGTGCAAGATGATATTACGGGTGAACCAGAATTCTGTTGGGTCGCGTATATTATTTCTTTATTAGTGAGACAAGTTATTGGTTCTTCAACGTACGTTACGGTTTCATTTGTCGTCTCCTTTTTATCCAAAACTGATTTTAAGGTATTAGAAGACTTATAGAATTTTTCTTTGATATGCACGCCGTGCTTGGCAGGGGCTAAGATAATGTTTTGATTGCACATAAACGGGTATCCTATAATTACAGCTGGATACATATCAATGTTTTGTACAACAACAAATGTATCGGCAAACGTGCACTTACCGACCTTGAACTGAACATGAGTTACGCCTATTACATTTAATTCATTATTTCCTATACCCGAGAGTCTTACTCCGGATTTTTCTATTGGAAAGTTCGAAAACAACAAATGATGTGTCCTCAAATCCATGATATTACGTGGACTACCAGAGTCAAAAAATAATGTAAATGATCTGTTCTAAATTTACAGCATATAAGGTTGGTCGTAACTCATTTTGGCTTATTATTGTATGAATTCGTTGCAAATCTACGGGAGCATGCACTTATTTACTTAATTCGGCCGTGTGTTTCATAGGAAAATCAATTGCCTCACAATGATCTGATAAAACATTAAATTGATTATTCAATACTACTGATGTTGACATGAATGACCTTGACCCAACATCACTCTCTTCCCCACTGGAGTTAATTATGTGGTATTTGCATTGCTCTGCACATTCTGAAAATTAGTGTGACCTTGCGAGGTCTGGTTTGACGACCCAGGATCAGCGTTATTCGAAGAACTGTTTGTTTGTTTTGGATTCTGAACTACATTGACGTTTGGCTGTTTCTTCTTATTGAAATGAGGATTTTTCTTTTCATTTCCATATGGAACTGACTGTGGAATTGACTGTGTATTTCTAGGATTCTGTTGTGTCTTACGCGAGTAGCACTGACTATATGAATGAGTCGAACTATTATGTATCGAACAGAATTTCGTTCTGCAGTCCGCAATCAAGTGACCTTGACGTTTGCAATTATAACACGTCATTCCTGCAACTTGACTATTATTAACTACATTTACTTGTTGAGGCTTTGTTTCATTTTTTGCAAAAACTTGGGTTAACACGGGATCAAGATCAGGACACTTAGACATGTGTTTCTTTATCTGTTTATATACATCCAATTCCGTACTTGCTGGCGTTAACTTTTTATCAAAACACCGCACTAGAGCTTCAGGCAACATAAGTGTCATGCAAGTTAAATACATTAATCGTAAAAAATCTTTCATAGAGATGTTATCTCTAGTAACCCAAGTGGAATTACCTAAAATATCTTGATATTCATTAAGCCTATCGGCTATGAGAGCTGATCTCTCAGTAATATTAAGCCGAGTCATAGTGGCTTGATTAAGTGTATTTCTTAATGTTAAAACTACATCCAAGGCTTCTTCACCCCCATAGACTGCACGTAGCCTAACTTTGAAATCATCCCAGGTAACTGTTTCTTGAAATGAAACACCCCTTAAATACGCACTCGCATCTCCTTTAGAAAAGTCTATAAAACTTTTAGCTTCTTGTAATTGTACAAAAGGGTCTACGATTTGTTTGGCATTTAAATGGGCATCGACGGATGAAATCCATGACTCGACATTCTGAGGCAAGAACCCATTAACCCGACCCTGAAAAGGAAGGATTGCAGAGCGAGCATTTAAAAATGTCACAATAGGAAAGGGATTACCCTGTCCTGCTGTTGGGTTACTCGGTCCAGGGGCTGGGCTCACAGGGGGCGTAATGTTTACGGTATTTCTTTTCCTATCTCTACGACCCCTTGCAATCCTATCAAAATATCTATATGAATACAGACGTCCACTGCGTAAACGCATAAGCACTAAATGATAAAGATTATAACAAAATTCCCCAAAACAATGATACTAATACAAAGATATTTCCCGAGAACTTCTGAAAGAAAACGGAATACAAAGATATTTCCCGAGAATTTCTGAAAGAAAACGGAATTAGCACAGAGAGAAAAAAAATTCTAGACGAGAATTCGGAGTTGAACACAGTTTCCTTTAATGAAAGGAAATTGAAGATTAGCAAACAACTCACCCCAGTAATAATGGACTATCGACTCGTGGTAACTACACCTCACTGCTCAATACTGAAATGAATAAGAAAATTGTACTTAGCTTTGGTTTATATGGCGTTGTGTGATGTCGTCATTTCCTCTCTCTCTCTTGATGTTTGGGTGAATGCTTTCGGTCCGATTTCCGTTGAATGTAGTGCTTCCTGGATATGTTTCTTCAATGTTTTGTAAACGTTGAATGTCAGTCCTTGGTTTTCTTAGGATGTTGATTGAAGATCCAGTTCCTCAGTTTGTACAACATTCATTTGTTGGTATTAAATGTTTCATTTCTTCGGTGGACTATGATACTTAGTCAAAATTGTAGATTCATTACTGTTGATTTCTTGAAGATCTTTCGCTGGTTTTTAGAGTTTTATTCGCTGGTTCTTGAAGATCTTTCTCTGGTTCTTAGTGTTTTATTCGCTGGTTCTTGAAGATCTTTCTCTGGTTCTTAGAGTTTTACCGCTGCCACCATTTATTAGTGTGCTACTGTAGTTAACACACATTTGGGTTCTCTTCAAATGTCATCTTTATAGTTTAGAGTTGGTATGTTACATCTTCAAGTAAAGTCTAAGTAAGTTAACTTTAAAATGGTTTATTCTTTAAGAACAGTGTTAACATCTCCATCACAGGAGTATAGCTGGTTTGGTCGGATGACCATTCCGTATGACATCGTAAAGTAAACTGATACAAATATCCATATTCATGTTAAAGTTATTTCAGCACTTAATGATTTATGTAAACACCACATTAATACCGGAAGATACTCAGTTCCATTCTCACAGACAACCTTTCTCACGGACTGGGTTGGTGTTTATGTAATAAATGAAATAGTTTGTTATTACATGTTTAAAACACATGACGTAATATGTCATTTTGGATGAAGATGCTAGCGTGAGATTTGCTGTAGTCAGGTAAAATCATAAACAGGATGCACTATGCAGCCTCGGCAATGTAACATTTTTCTGAAACGTCAACACCAATGCATCAGTGTGTGAAAGATTGTGTCGTCACCGGATGCAGGTGTCTTCCGAGAAAGAATGTAACAGTTTCCATATTGTGTTTAAATGCTACGACAACTAAGCATACGATATCTGTGATATCGATAATTTAAGCAGTTCATATCTATACTTCGCCTGAATTGGTCATCCGACCAAACCAGCTCCACTCCTATGATGGAGATGTTTAACTCTGTTGTTTTTAGAGAATAAATACTTTTTAAAGCTAATAAGATGAACTTCGTTATCCAGACTTGACATCTTAAACAACACATACTCAATGTGTGCTTATAAAAGTAGCACACTAATAAATGGTGGCAGCGGTAACACACCAATAAATGGTGGCAGCGGTTAAACTCTACGAATCAGAGAAAGATCTTCAAGTAATTATAATAATAAACTCTAAGAATTAGAGGAAGATCTTCAAGACATCAAAATAAAGCTGTAAAAACCAGAGAAAGATCTTCAAGAACTCAACGTTAATGTATCTACAATTTTGACTAAGTAACATAGTCCATCGA
Source organism: Palaemon carinicauda (assembly GCF_036898095.1). Classification (NCBI taxonomy): domain Eukaryota; kingdom Metazoa; phylum Arthropoda; class Malacostraca; order Decapoda; family Palaemonidae; genus Palaemon; species Palaemon carinicauda. Next base: position 80,051,349 of record NC_090742.1, on the reverse strand, counting down.
AATCTATAACATTTAATGAATGTTATACATACAAACTGATGAACTGGATCTTCAATCAACATCCTAGGAAACCCAAGGACTGACGTTCAACGCTTACAAAACATATCCAGGAAGCACACAGAACCATATATAAGCTAAGTACAAATTTTTAAATTCATTCCAGTTTGGGCAGTGAAGTGTAGTTATCACGAGTCGTTAGTCGATTATTACTGGGGTGAGTGGTTTGCTAATCTTTTATTTTCCTTTCATTAAAGGAAACTGTGTTCAACTCCGAATTCTCATCTAGAATTTTTTCTCTCTTTGAGCTAATTCCTTTTTCTTTCAGAAATTTACAGGAAATATCTTTGTGTTCGGTTTTCTTTCAGAAATTCTCGGGAAATGTCTTGGGATTAGTAACATTGTTTGGGGAATTTTATTATACATATGCGTTTACGCAGTGGACGTCTGTATTCATATAGATATTTTGATAGAATTGCAAGGGGTCGAAGAGATAGGAAAAGAAATACAGCAGTCATGACTCCCCCTATGAGCCCCACCCCTGGACCTAGTGGCGTAGGCCAGACTAATCCTCCTCCAATTGTGACGCTTGTAAATGCCAGGTCAGCAATCCTTCCTTTTCAGGGTCGAGTCAATGGGTTCTTGCCACAAAATGTGGAGTCATGGATTTCATCCGTCGATGCCCATTTAAATGCCAAACAAATCGTAGACCCTTTTGTACAATTACAAGAAGCTAAAAGTTTTATAGATTTTTCTAAGGGGGATGCGAGTGCGTATTTAAGAGGTGTTTCATTTCAAGAAACAGTTACCTGGGATGATTTCAAAGTTAGGTTACGCGCGGTCTATGGGGGGTGAAGAAGCCTTGGATGTAGTATTAACGTTAAGAAATACACTTAATCAAGCCACTATGAATCGGCTTAATGTTATTGAGAGAGCAGCTCTCATAGCTGATAAGCTTAATGAATATCAGGACATTTTAGGTAATTCCACTTGGGTTACTAGAGATAACATCTCCGTAAAAGATTTTTTACGATTAATGTATTTAACTTGCATGACACTTATGTTGCCTGAAGCTTTAGTGCGGTGTTTTGATAAAAAGTTAACGCCTGCAAGTAGAGAATTGGATGTATATAAACAGATTAAAAAACACATGTCCAAGTGTCCAGATCTCGATCCCGTGTTAACTCAAGTTTTTGCAAAGAATGAAACAAAGCCACAAACAGTGAACGTAGTTAATAGTCAAGTAGCGGGAATGACGTGTTATAATTGCAAACGTCAAGGTCACTTAAGCGCGGACTGCAGAACGAAATTCTGCTCAATTCATAATAGTTCGGCACATTCATACAATCAATGTTACTCGCGTAAGACACAACAGAATCCCAGAAATACACAGTCAATTCCACAGTCAGTTCCATATGGAAATAAAAAGAAAAATCCTCATTTTAACAATAAGAAGAAACAACCAAATGTCAATGCAGTTCAGAGTCCAAAGCAAACAAACACTTCTTCGAATATCGCTGAGCCTAGGTCGTCAAACCAGACCTCGCAAGGTCAGACTAATTTTCAGAATGTGCAGAGCAAAGCAAATACCACATAGTTAACTCCAGTGGGGAAGAGAGTGATGTTGGGTCAAGGTCATTCATGTCAACATCAATAGTATTGAATAATCAATTTAATGTTTTATCAGATAATTGTGAGACAATAGATTTTCCTATGAAACACACGGCCGAATTAAATAAAACAGTGCATGCTCCCGTAGATTTGCAACGAATTCATACGATAATAAGCCAAAATGAGTTACGACCAACCTTATATGCTGTAAATTTAGAACACAAATCCTTTACGTTATTTTTTGACTCTGGTAGTCCACGTAATATCATGGATTTGAAGACACATCATTTGTTGTTTTCGAACTTTCCGATTGAAAAGTCCGGAGTTAGACTCTCGGGTATAGGAAATAATGAATTAAATGTCATAGGCATAACTCATGTTCAATTCAAAGTCGTTAAACGCATGTTTGCCGATACATTTGTTGTTGTACAAAACATTGATATGTATCCAGCTGTAATTATAGGATACCCATCTATGGGAAATCAAAACATTATCTTAGCCACTGCCAAGCACGGCGTGTATATCAAAGGGAAATTCTATAAGTCTTCTAATACCTTAAAATCAGTTTTGGATAAAAAGGAGATGACAAATATAACCGTAACGTACGTTGAAGAACCAATAACTTGTCTCACTAATAAAGAAATAATATACGCAACCCAGCAGAATTCTCGTTCACCCGTAATATCATCTTGCACGCAATCTATCGAGCCAAACGTACCTTCGAATTTAATAGTGCAAATAAAGAAAACATTACCAGGATCTGAAATATTAATCCTTTCCGACACTTTGAAAACTAACGGATTTTCTGTCACACAAGCTAATTATACAGTAGGCTCACATCAACAATGTAATATTGAAGTCTGTAATCATTTAAATAACACTTTAGTAATTCACAAAAATTAACATATCTTGGATGTAGAAGTTTATAAACATCGTATTCTTACCGTTGCTGAGATCAATCACTCTCAATCAGTTTCGGATGAATCCCTTTTGCGATCTATTAAAAATGAAATCAATAAAGACATTCAAGACGAAGAAATTCAGCAGAAAATTTTTGGACTTTTAACTAAATATTATGATGTTTTTTCCACTACCGATGGATCCTTAGGAAAAACAGATGTGATCGAGCATCAAATAAGGTTAAAGGACAAGCAGAAAATTATCTATGTACCCTCGTACAGACTCCCTATGAAATTCCAGAATGAAATAAATGATGAAGTAGGTAAAATGCTAGAAGAAGGAGTCATTAGGAAATCAAACAGCCCTTATAATTTTCCTTCAATAGTTGTACCGAAAAAGATCGAATATGGCGTATCTGCGTCGACTTTCGTCGTCTAAATGAGGAGACGATCCCTGATCGATTCCCAGTGCCATGTACTGACGATATTTTGTCTTTGTTAGGTCAGAATAAATATTTTACCAGTTTGGACTTACTTAAAGGCTTTCACCAGATATCATTAGAAGAAGATAGTATCCCATACACAGCCTTCAGCACAGCCAGGGGACATTATGAATTTTTACGGATGCCTTTTGGTTTACATTGTGCTCCTATAACATTTACAAGAATGATTAACATAGTGTTTGGAGACTTGTTAGGGGATATATTGCATGCCTATATGGATGATCTTGTAATCTTTTCCAACACCTTAGAAGAACATCTACGTAAGTTAGAACTAGTACTACAGAGATTAACACAACATAACTTAAGGGTAAAGATTAGTAAGTGTGAATTTTTCAAAACAGAATTAATATATTTGGGTTTCATGGTGTCAAGCCAAGGTCTTAAAGTAGTCCATGATAAGGTGTCGGCTATACGTAATTTTCCCATACCTACTAATGTCAAGGGAATACAGCAATTTCTGGGTTGTAGTGGATATTACAGGTGTTTTATACGCAACTATTCAATAATAGCCGCTCCTTTAACTGATCTTACGAAGAAGGGCGTAGATTTCATATGGTCTGAGCAACATCAACAGGCGTTTAATACCTTGAAAGATGAACTGTGTAGTTCTCCTATCTTAAAATTTCCTGACTTCGGTAAGGAATTCTTCATTGCAACAGACGCCTCAGACTTAGGAGTAGGAGGGGTATTGCTTCAGCAATATGATAAACAATTTTTCCCGATAGCTTTCTATTCTCGAAAATTGAGAACTTCCGAAAGTAAGTATGCAGTAATAGACAAGGAAGGGCTAGCTATTGTTAATTCACTAGTGCATTTTAAGTTCATAATTTACGGTTATCCCGTTAAGGTTCTTACTGACCATAAACCACTAACCGAGTTCTTTAAAGGCGTCAACCACAGCCCTAAACGAACTCGGTGGCATTTGATCATTCAAGATTTTGGCGCAAGAATCGGGTATTTACCTGGGAAAGCAAATATCATTGCGGATGCATTATCACGCAACCCCGTGTCATCTTGTACGGAGCCTTTAGCTGAATTAATAGATATATCAACATCCATGCCTATTGTTAAAACGATATCTGAACAAGAAGATTTAGGCTGGAGCGCTGAATTATTACAGACTGAGCAAAGAAAAGATCAGAAAATAGAAACAATTATAAATGCTTTGAAAGGCAATCATAAGGAAAAGGGATATATAAAGTATAAGCAGCAATACACCACATGTAACTAAAGACCAGGTAGTAGTACCAATCTCACTTATTTCCACTGTCCTGAATTGGTTGCATTCAAATCCATTACATGGACACCCGGGGTTCTCATTAATGTCACAGAAAGCCAAATCATTGTTTTATTGGCATACGATGCTTACAGATATAAAAAGACACATAGCTAATTGTCGCACATGTCAGGAAAACAAAGGGCATACGAAAACACCTGTCAGCCTAGGGGCTTATACCGTGCCCAATCAACCCTTTGAAAGAATACATTTAGATTTGTTAACAGGATTTTACGAGTCAGACAGAGGAAATAAGCACCTCTTAGTAATTATAGATGCTTTAACTCGATATACAGAACTAATAGTGCTTAAAACTAAAACTGCGATTGAATGCGCTAGGAAGTTTTACGAGTGTTACATTTGTAAACATGGAATTCCACACATGATAATCTCAGACTCGGGTGGTGAATTTAATAATCACTTTCTTACCTCATTGTGTGAATTCCTTAGCATAAAGAAAATAAATACCATGATATATCACCCAGAGTCGAATGGGCTAGTGGAAAGAGCAAATAGGAAGATTTTAAATATATTAAGAGTAACACTAGTGGGATCAGACCCCAACTGGGATATTGCAATACTGGCGGCACTGAGTACTCTGAATCATTCATATCATATATCAATTAAAATGTCACCGCATGAAGCATTGTATGGTACCCCAGTTAGAATGCCTTTCCATGTATTAACGCCTACAACCAATCTATCAAATCCTTTAAAAGAATGTATAAATGCAAGTATAAGTCGATATGATATCCTTCGAAAGAATTTAGAAGAATCACAAATCATAATAAAAAGGAATCATGATAAAATAGCGAAGCCAACTAAAACATATACCGTGGGTGATAACGTTTATATACAAATCAATGTGCGTAAAGGACTCAATTATAAACTAACACCTAAGTTTGAAGGCCCATTTAACATTTTGGAAACATTAACGGCCAATAGGTTTAGAGTTCAAAACGTATCCCAACCCACGGATGAGAGAATCGTACCATTGGTTCACATAAGAAATTAAAAAAAAAAAAAAAAAAAGAAAAGAAAGGGAAAGAAGTGAGGGAAAATTTTTTTTATTTTAAGGGATTAAAAGTTTTCTTCTTAATACAGGAGTAAATACATATATTTTTCTCGTTACAGGTTTCCAAGATGAAGTTTTTGTTGTTGGGAGTGATATTGTTCGCTCAGACATTTTTCTCGTGTGGGATGAGCTCTAAAACTAAAAGTATAGATTTTAAATATGGCACTATAGTTGAAAGACAAGAAGACGTTTTTATTACATCGAGCAACGTAGTTGTAGAAGTGAATATGCAAGCAATTTTTCTTCAAGAGAATGATGTCACTAGCTTAAGAACCGCCATTTCAAGGTTTTCTGCCTCATTGGATGAGTTGCATAGAAGACATTTTCATTTGACTACAGAGAGTTTGCTGGGATCAACATTAAAAGTTGCAGAGATGCTATCTGATGACTTGAAAAATAAGACTTACGAGACAGGATCTTTGGCTTATGACCTTTTGATGTGGACTGTAGGACACGAACATAAAGAAAGACGAAATCCGTTTATTTATGCTGCATTAAACATCTTTGGGTCTATTGCAAGTTTAGGTTTAGGAATTTCCAATCGTCTTAAGATTAGTAATCAAAATAAGAAAATTGAGTTCTTGACTCATGAAGATGAATTGATTGTGTCAGAACTAAGGAATCAGTTAGCTTCAATCAATCAAATTATGGATTTAGCAAATGAACATTCAAATAATATCATTCAGATTATGGAAGTATAGGATTTGTTGGCAACGTTAGCGTATTATGATTCAAAGATAGATCACATACATAACAGAATTGCACATTTCATTGAGAAATCCAAGGATTATGTAGAAGCTATCACGTTAGCAACTAAAGGTGTACTGTCGCCCCATTTGTTGCCTATAAATTACTTAAAGTTAATTCTGGAGAACGGAAGGGATAAACTAGGCTATGTTCCTTTGTTAAGCGAACGTAGGTTAGAATTTTATCACAGCCTAATTACAGTAAGCGTTGATAATAACAAGATTAGGATTACAATTCCCTTTGATTCTTCTGATGCCTGGCAATCTTACAGGATATCACCATTTCCGACTTTCATGACGAATCACTCAAATCCAGTAATATCCAGTTTGACAGGACACATATTGATTTCCCCAGACAAGGAAACATATACGGTCATTAAAGACTTAAATCAATTAACTCACTGTTCAGACGCAATGGATAGAAAAATATGTACAGCTGACTCATTTGAATTCCATAAAAACTTAATGGATTCATGCGAGTTAGGTATAGTGCTAGACGGTGCTCTCTCCCATACAAGTGAAAATTGTCTGGATAAGCTTTATCCCTTTGACAATAATGAGTTCAATTGCAGACTGAACAATGGCTCGTGGATACGATACGACAAGGCCGGCTTCAATGTATCATGCCCTGACGGATCCACGTCATTCGCCCACATCTTTGTTGCAGCAGATGGTTGTATCGGGACTTCCCCTAATTCCATGGTGACTGGTCTAAGGACACTCATCAGAGAACGAGCCTACTTCGCGAACTTCACGTGGACATCTACAATGCCAGCACTACCTCTCCCGTACAATCAACAAGTTGCCAAGCGGTTGATGAAATTGACCGAGATGGACCACCTGTCACCGACTTATAAGGAAATTCTTCACCCCATACTACTAGCAGGATTAGGCATCACGGTGATGATATTTATCGCCGTGAACATCCTTGTTTGGCGTAGGTTACGGTACAGCAGGAAGCTAAAACAGAACGTTTCGCCATGTCCAGACAAAACTCCTTATTTAATTCAGTTTAAAGCCGTTTGAAGTGGCCACTTCATTCGCTAAAGGAGTAAAATGTTTGGAAATTGAATTTGTAAGAAAAGCTGTTAGTACACTAGTAATATGTAAATGAGGAAATTTTTGAACTTTGCATGGTTAAAAATACATTTAAAAAAAAACATTTAAAAAAATATAAATCATTTTTTCTCTCGGCATCTAATAAAATATATAAGCCAGAATGTTAAAACGAAAAGAGAGAAAAAAAAAATAAAATTAACAGAATCTATGGGCATCTAATAAAATATATCAGCCCTATATATAAATATATATATATATATATGTACGAAACCGTGGTACGTGTACGTACCAGGAATTCGTGTTTGTGCACTAAAAAATTGAATCTTTACCAAGGTAACAGATATTTTTATTAGTTACCGTTTTGTGTTAATCTATGTTTCTGACAAAGGTAACAATTATTCTTTAACAAGTTACCGAATCATATGTATATCAGCATTTTTTTTTGGTACCATATAATCATTTGCTAGCAATGTACCATATATATGATCTGTATTTATCATGCATTTTTTTTTCTTTGCTTTGGTAATATCTTTTCATATGCATTATTGTTATTATTTTTTGATGTGCCTATTTGGACATTCGTCCTCATTTGCTTATGGCTAATGTTAAACAAAGAATAATACATATGTCCAGTCACACCTAGTAAACATGTTTTGGCTTCTTGTTAAATTTTTTTTTGAAAAAATTGAGATAGCTGGCCGAGCTAATGTAATAAATGAAATAGTTTGTTATTACATGTTTAAAACACATGACGTAATATGTCATTTAGGATGAAGATGCTAGCGTGAGATTTGCTGTAGTCATGTAAAATCATAAACAGGATGCACTATGCAGACTCGGCACTGTAACATTTTTCTGAAACGTCAACACCAATGCATCAGTGTGTGAAAGATTGTGTCGTCACCGGATGCAGGTGTCTTCCGAGAAAGAATGTAACAGTTTCCATATTGTGTTTAAATGCTACGACAACTAAGCATACGATATCTGTGATATCGATAATTTAAGCAGTTCATATCTATACTTCACCTGAATTGGTCATCCGACCAAACCAGCTCCACTCCTATGATGGAGATGTTTAACTCTGTTGTTTTTAGAGAATAAATACTTTTTAAAGCTAATAAGATGAACTTCGTTATCCAGACTTGACATCTTAAACAACACATACTCAATGTGTGCTTATAAAAGTACCACACTAATATTTACTCTTCATGAAAAATGTTACATTGCTGAGGTTTGGTATTTGCATCCTGCTATGATATGACTACAGCACTTCTCATTCTCGCTTCTACTTCCACAGTGACCTATTAGGTCATGTGTTTTAAACATGTAATATATAATTATTACACACACACACACACACACACACATATATATATATATATATATATATATATATATATATATATATATATATATATATTGTGATATCCCCATATGTTGTACATATGCTAACATATCTGATTTGTCTAATGTTTATTTTTCCATTTTCTTTGTAAATACATCACCTTATTTCAGCGCCATCTTCATTCCATTCTTCTCATTATCTTTTGTTTACACTCACCTTCCTGCTGTAAATCATCCCTGTTTTCTTACCTTACATGTTATAAGGTAACCCCAAATTTATTGATTTGGTTAGAATACATTGTTCTCACCACGAGATTCATCTACCTTACTCACCCATTCACTTTGCATTGCTTATTATTTTTGTTTTGAAGTGCTTTTTCATTATTTTATTTAACGTAAGATTAAAGTTTTGTTTATAACATAGTTTATTGTTCCTGTCCTCCAATTATCCTGCTATTGGTGCTTCGATTGTCTGCAACCAGCTTTAAGAAGATACATTTGATCATAATCAACAATGTTATACACTCGTAATAAGAAACAAGTGAATTTGGAAGTCTACCCATATGACTTCTATTTTATTGTGTGAAGAGAACTACCGCCCATTGTAAAGGGGTAATTGTTTGCACAGTGGTTCGTCACATAAGTTGGGGGCCTGTCCGCAATCTGATGTGCGATATGATTCATCAAATTTATATCAAGTGATTGAATCGTGAAAGAACAGTTCCAGTGATTATGAACAGTATCGAGTGTTGTGTTGTGGCGTACCAAGGATAAAGGACGACAGTAATAATTCCAAGGTAAGATAGATGTCTCGTCTCCCTCTCATTAGACATTTATGTATAATATGTCTGGGTAGTCATTTGGTTGTAAGAGGAACAAGTCACGCTTAATATAGTTAAGACTTAGGTATGCTGATTGTCCAGCTTCTAAACCACCCTTATTAATTGAAGATGCCCCCAGTAGGTAGCTTTTAAAGTTTCGCCTACTCAAATCTCGTATCCCAGAGATTTCTCATAAAAAAAAAGTCTGAAGCCCTAAGATTTTGCCATTTCTTAAAATCGCCATTCAAAAGTGATATTTAGGAAATAAGTCAAATTTCATTATATGTAATTTATTAAATTAAGTTTCATTATAAGTGAAATTTCCTCCATCTCTATTTCATTATAAAGTGATTTATTTTGTTATATAAATTTCGTAAGTGAAATTAGCCAATTTCCAATTTCGGAGATTTTCGTAATTCTAATCGTCATCTCTATTCAGGAAATTAACTTATATATTGTTTGGTGTTAAAAGTACTATTTTGGTGTACAAATAACATTTACGTGTCGGTAAATGAATATTTAAATACATGTGTTAAATTACTCCTGTTATATCTATAAAGCGCATATTACGTATTTTGTCCAGTTTGCGCATTATTCTGATAATCAATTACTTTAAACTAGGTGTTGACTATTAACTAGATACTTTATCATAACGAGAATAATATAGTATTTATATAAATCAAAAGGTAACATTGCAAAGTTATCGAATTAAGCTGGTATAAATTAAAAGGAAATGTAAACTAGAACGTGCTAATTAGGTATGTTTAAAGTAAAAAATACCTTTGCGTTTTAAAGCCTTGTTTACTGATTCGGTAAAATTGTTGTAAAAGTTTGTGATGTTAAGCGTGTCGTTTGAGTAGTTATGAAGTAGTTAGCCGCGTGTTCAAGATCTCGAGCGTAAAAAAAAAAAAAAAAAAAAAAAACATTGTTCAATTGTTAACGGTGAATAAAAGTTTTATAGTATCGTAAGTTTCGCGAGATTCAATTTTGTATTTTAAGCTATTTTTGTGTGTAATGTGATTTAATCATATAATTTTGTAAATTTGTGATCTCTCTATCTTGTAATTTTGTGATAGCTATTTTGTATTTCTGTGATCGAAAGATTGTTATTTTGCGATCGTATGATCTTATACTTATTCTTATAAAGTTTGGATATTTATTTTAGTTTGTACATCTTGCGCCACGGGCGACATTCAAAATGCCTTTCAACTTGCAACAATTTATTGTATCACCACGGGATCATGTGGAATCTCTCACAGTTGCCACAAAAACTGACCTAAAGAATCTAGCTCGCCATTATGATGTACAGGTTCCCGCAACTGCCGTAAAATGTGTAATGCTCAGTCATATTTTGAACTTCCTTGTATATGAAGATATTGTTCCAGAAGAAGAATTGGCTGACGTTCGAGCTCTAACCGTTACCAATCCAAATGGTGACTTGAATAAACTAAGTCTGCAGCTGGAGTTGGAAAAGATGAAGATGCGAGCCGCAACTGCCGCCGCTGAGTTAGAAGAGAGGAAAGCCGCTGCTGCTGAAAGAGCCGCAACTGCCGCAACTCTGGTAGAACGAGAAAGAGCCGCTGCTGCTGAACGAGCCGCAACTGCCGCCGCTGAGGTAGAAGAAAGGAAAGCCGCTGCTGCTGAACGAGCCGCAACTGCCGCCGCTGAGTTAGAAGAGAGGAAAGCCGCTGCTGCTGAGCGCAATGCTGCTGCCGCTGCTCCCCTAGCACGTATCAAGGTAGAAACTGCTGTGGAAGCTGCTGCAACTGCTTTGGAGCAACAAGAAAAAGAAAGTGAACAGAAAAACAAAGCTCTCTGTGTTAGGCTGCAGATTGAGAGAGAAGCGGCCACATTAACAGAACGGGATCTGGCATTTATAAGACTGAAAGAAAAGGAAGAAGGTAAGCTAATTCCCGAACCCTTTGATGTGGGCAAGGTGCAGAAATTGCTTCCCACATTTGAAGAACGGGAACCTGATAACTACTTTTCTGTGTTCGAAGACACAGCCAAGAATCTCAATTGGCCTCAGGACAAATGGTATTTGATCATCCGGAACTCATTTAAAGGTAAAGCATTATCTGTATGTGCCACTATGTTAGAGGAACATGATTATTTCATAATTAAGCAGGCAATCCTTGATGCTTATTCTATTACTGCGGAAGGTTATAGGCAAATATTTCGTAATAGTCAGAAGCAAGTTCAGCAGACCTTTTTAGAATTTATGAATGGAAAGATTAAACAGTTTCAGAAGTGGGTAGACAAAGTAGATGTCAAAACTTTTGAGCAGTTGGAAGATTTAATAATAATGGAGGAGTTCTTAAGGAAAATACCAGGTGGCATTAATGTGTATCTAAGAGAGCAGAATGAATCTGACCCTAAGAAAGCCGCTTTAAAGGCAGATGATTATGCTCTTATTCATAAAGTAGGTAAAACCCCATATAGAGAAACTAGACCTAAGGAAACTTGTACATACTGCAAACAAGGACATCATATTTCAGAATGTCCTGATCCACATTGTGCAGCTTCATACTTAAAGAGAAAACCTAATCCCCCTCAATTCTCTCCTAAGCAAATGAATCTACCCAAACAGGAACCAAAACCTAAGGTAGAGAAGAAAAAGACCTTCCATTGTGCATCACACGAGGCCCAAGCGTTTGCACCCTTCACTTGCTCAGGCAAAATAAATGGTAAACCTGTAACCATACTCAGAGACACTGGATCCTCTCAAACGATCGTCTCTCCTAAAGTAATAAGACCTAAAGGTGAAACTCACAGGTATGTTGCAGTTAATGACCTAACCAGTAAGTCTATGTTGCCTCTCATTAATGTAAACCTTCATTGTCCTTATTTCTCTGGAACTACTGAAGTAGCTGTAAATCCAGAACTGTTACCATGCAAGAATGTAGATGTAATCCTGGGTAATGACATAGCTAACTCTGTTGTCTTAACAAACTTAATAGCAGTATCTCCAGGTGATGTTGTACAGGAGGAATGCTTAGCAGTGACACGAAGCAGTAGGACACCCCTACTGAATCATCATCAAACCCATTGCCAGTCTCTGAACCTATGGATTTCAACGAGTTGATGAGTACATATAAGATCCAGCCTGATTCCTTTAGCTATCAACAAAGGAAAGATGTCACTCTACAGCAGTGTTTCAACCAAGTGAAACCAAAGGATACCAACAAGTGTTCTTATTTTTATATTAATAATGATGTACTAATGAGAAAATTCAGGTCCAGCAAGAACAGTCATCTAGAAACCTGGAAGGATCTATTCCAGGTAGTTGTTCCTAAGGATATAAGACCTCTGATCCTAGAATTGTCTCACTCTGCTGACTCTCATCTTGGCATCACTAAAACATATGAACGCATCAGTCAAGACTTGTATTGGCCAAACATGAAGAATGACATTAAAGAGTACGTAAAAACATGTACAACATGTCAAAAAGTAAGGAGTCCTAATGTGAAAGTACCAGTTGCACCATTAAAACCTATACTTGTGCCTAAAGAACCTTTCAGTAAGATCATAGTAGATTGTGTAGGCCCTTTGCCTAAGACAAAAAGGGGACATGAATACTTGCTTACGGCCTTATGCCCAACTACCTGTTATCCATTTGCAGTACCTTTAAGAAACATTTCAGCCAAGAACATCCTAAAGTCACTAGTGTCCATATTTACTGTTGTAGGATTTCCAACTGAACTACAATGTGATCAAGGAACCAATTTCATAAGTCATGCTTTTAAAACCGCTATGAAAGATTACCATATAACCCAAGTCTCATCCTCAGCTTACCATCCACAGACCAATGGAGCATTAGAACGCACTCACCAGACCATTAAAAATCTTCTCCGGAAATACATCCATAGTTCAGGTAACGAGTGGGATTGCGATTTGGAACTGATCATGTACATCATACGAGGAGTTTGAAACCAGTCTACTGGTATGTCACCTTTTGAGCTACTCTTCGGTCGACGGCCACGAAATATCCTCAGTTCAGTCAAAGAACGCATACTGAAGTTGGAAGATAATGAGGTACCTCTTTCCCAATATATTTCAGAACTCGACAGGAAACTTTCAGATCTTCACTCCATTGCCAAAACTAACTTGATAACAGCTCAAGAGAAGATGAAGATTAACTATGATAAAAAGGCTAAAACCAGAAGTTTCAAAGTAGGAGATGCAGTGCTGCAATATCATCCGATTCCAGGCTCTCCCCTACGAGAGAAATACCAGGGACCATATACCATCACTCACCGTATCTCGCCAACCAACTATATAATCGCCACTCCAGATAAGCGTAAGTCTACTCAATTAGTCCACATAAACCTCTTAAAGGCCTATTTGTCTCCCTCAACAGCTGAAAGTAAAACGGTAATGATTACTAGTTCCATACCATACATAGATTGTCCTATGGATCAATTTACAGATGATCCAATAACTGCATCTTGGCAGGATTCTCAAAACTCGAAGATCTTGGAAAACTTATCAGACTATCTACAACCCTTATATGCATCAAAATGTAAATCTTTAGTAGCTTTATTCCATGAATTTCCTAGTATAACTTCAGATAAACCAGGCAGATGCACCATGCTAGATCATGACATCAAACTACAACCAGGTGCTGCACCCATTAAACAAGCTTTCTATCGAACATCACAGAAGAAATTGGGTATCATGAAAGAAGAAGTGAACTACTTGATAAGAGAAGGATTGGCAGAACCCAGTGCGTCACCATGGGCTTCCCCATGTCTCCTAGTAGGAAAGAAAAATGGTAAATTTCGTCTTTGTACCGATTACAGGAAAATTAATAATTTAACAATTAAAGATTCGTATCCTCTACCAAGAATACAAGATATCATTGACCAAGTAAGTAATTCGACCTACTTAACCCAAATAGATTTGTTGAAGGGTTATTACCAAATTAAATTAACAGAAACGGCAAAGGAAATTTCTTCATTTATCACTCCATTTGGCTTATTTAGTTATAACGTAATGCCATTCGGATTAGCCAACGCACCTGCCACCTTCCAAAGAGTAATGTCTTTAATTTTACAGGACTTGGAAAAAGTATTTGTATATTTAGATGACATCATTATTGCCTCTGACACATGGGTAAAACATATTCAAAAGATAAAAGAAGTTTTCTCAAGGTTGAAACAACATGATCAAATATTTAACCAGCTGATCTGTTACCAGTCTCTTATTCCAGTGGACGATTTATGGGTTCCCAACTAAATTGGCCCACTGTGGAGAAAGAACTATTCGCCATCGTAGCTACCATCCAGAGATACGAGATTTATGTTGATGGACAAGACACGATCTACGTCTACAGCGACCACTCTCCTCTGTCGCATCTCCATAGGTCCACTACTCTCAACCCTAAACTTTTTAAGATGGTCATACATACTATCTGCACATAATATCCAAGTAATCGCCATATCAGGACGAGAAAACATTGTGGCAGACTCATTATCAAGGATAACCTCGGTTGATCCTCGGGAAATGGAAAAAAACAAAAACAAGGGGGGACTGTGATATCCCCATATGTTGTACATATGCTAACATATCTGATTTGTCTAATGTTTATTTTTCCATTTTTTTTGTAAATACATCACCTTATTTCAGCGCCATCTTCATTCCATTCTTCTCATTATCTTTTGTTTACACTCACCTTCCTGCTGTAAATCATCCCTGTTTTCTTACCTTACATGTTATAAGGTAACCCCAAATTTATTGATTTGGTTAGAATACATTGTTCTCACCACGAGATTCATCTACCTTACTCACCCATTCACTTTGCATTGCTTATTATTGTTGTTTTGAAGTGCTTTTTCATTATTTTATTTAACGTAAGATTAAAGTTTTGTTTATAACATAGTTTATTGTTCCTGTCCTCCAATTATCCTGCTATTGGTGCTTCGATTGTCTGCAACCAGCTTTAAGAAGATACATTTGATCATAATCAACAATGTTATACACTCGTAATAAGAAACTAGTGAATTTGGAAGTCTACCCATATGACTTCTATTTTATTGTGTGAAGAGAACTACCGCCCATTGTAAAGGGGTAATTGTTTGCACAGTGGTTAGTCACATAATAATATATATATATATATATATATATATATATATATATATATATATATATATATACATAATATATATATATATACATAATATATACATATATATATATATATATATATATATGTATGTGTATATATGTATGTGTATATATGTGTATATATGTATATATGTGTATATGTATATATGTGTATATGTATATATGTGTATATGTATATATGTGTATATGTATATATATGTATATATGTATATATATGTATATATGTATATATATGTATATATGTATATATATGTATATATGTATATATGTATATATATATATGTGTATATATGTGTATATGTATATATATATGTATATATATGTATATATATATGTATATATGTATATATATCTTGATAGCTCGTTTGGTAGGAGTTCCTGCTGGCAAATTTGCGACTAGAGGCATAGATTTGAATCCTTGCTCAGCCAGAGGCATTTATCATAAAGGAATTTCCAGTGGATATATATTCCCAAAGGTAGGATTCGATATTAAATGCCATTGTGGTTGAAATTTACATTGATTAAATCCACCAGTGTTGGTGATAAGATATTATTTTTCTTTTCCATAGATTAAGCTGCCTTAGAAATGCTTCGTGTTCTTAGAATATGCGGTAGAATTAAAACAAACAAACTTCTGGCCAGAGAATTTAACTAAATCAGATTAACCTCCATAAAGTAGAAAAATACAAGTTGTATTCACAATATCAATTCCCTTTTGCCTCCAAGGATCTATTTCAGACGTTAAATGAACTTGTATTTCTATACACTTCTAAAAAATACGAGGAAGTTTGCAATTTAAAATACACCTTACGAAAATCATCTGTTACTCTTTTTGCTTATGAATGAGTGTTATCTTTTTAATTTCTCGTTACAAAATCGAGTCAGTTGATTTATCTATTTGCCTGTATGCCTGTGGACAGGCTTATATTAAAACTACTTCACGGATTTCAACGAATTTTCCACCACAGATAAGTCTTGGGTCAAGGACGACCCCATTAAATTTTGGAGATGATCCGGATCTGGATTCTATATCTGGATTTGCATTTTTCGTGATTTTAAAAATAACGTCAAAACAAATGCACAGATTTGGGTGAAACTCCCACTACATACAGATCACAAGCAATGAACGACAACATTAACTTTTGGATATAATCCGGATCCGGTTCTGGATCCAGATTCTAGACACAGATTTGCATTTTAACAATTCTAAAGATTTCGTCTAAACAAGCTGACGGATTTGGTCGAAATTACCACCGCAGATAGATCATAGGCCATGAACGACTTTATTAACTTTTGGAGATGATCTGGTTCAGGATCCGTATTCTAGATACGGATTCGCATTTTTCACAGATTTAAAGGTTACGTCTAAACAAATTACCGAATTTTGACGAAATTGTCTCCACTGAAATATCATAGGCCATGGATGACTTCAATAAATTTTGGTGATGATAGAGATCCAGATTAGGATCAGGAGTCTGGATCAGATGCAAATCGAATGCCTTTCCTTTTGACTGCTCTTGCTACTATTATCTTCGTTTTCTTAATCCTACTCAGCAATGTCCAAGCAATATTATTGGCAAGCAAACATTTAAGCCATGTTAGACAACGTGACGTTTCTGCTCTAGTTAATATATTAAAATAATTGTAATATAATAGATTATCTTTAATGTCATTACGGATTATCGTAGTTTATAATTTATAGGGAAGAAATTTGAACTGAGAAGTTTTTTTCAGTTTTGGGAACAGGTTGTTTAAACTTTCTACATTTAAGATTTTTGGCTATCATATTGTTATTTGTAGTATCTTGTATCACATTTTTCCTCTCATTGTTATATATCATGGTTTCCCAAACTTTAGGACACCAGTCCTGAAATTTTACAAGTATTTTTTACAAGATCTAGAAATAAGAATTCGAATGATAAGTATTGAATTAATTAACATTAGAATAAGTGTGCTACTAACAAATTTACATTTTTATCAGCATATTATTCGGTTTAAACTGAAACACAGGTCTATAATCCTTAGTCCTAAATATCCGTGTTTGGTGTCAAAATGAGTAACTTTTCAACACGAGCTCTCTCTTAAAACATGTTGCTCTTTGATATCAATATTTGTATTGCTAACAGCCAGATTAACTGACGCCCCATGCTCATATAAGATTGCTTCCTTGAACGACGCTTGAATCTTAAAATCCCATAGGGGATTAACGCGACTCCTTAAACCGGTAGGAAAGCCAGACCTCTGAGAAAACACGTGTTGCCAAGTTTCACCTCCACTTGAAGAGACACGTGTTGACAAGTCACTGGCATCCTCACGAACCCCACCCCCGCTAATGCTTCAATTAAACCTTTACCCTTTTCGAAAGTCAAATCCTTTGACGAAATTATCCCTCATAAATTTCTTCCTGTACTTCAATTATATGAGGACCTCTCTGGTACTTACGCTAAATCCCTTCCCTTTTCGAGGACCAAATCCTTTGGCAGAGATTATCCCCTGTAAATGTTTACCTGGGCATTGTCTATAACAGATTAATAACAACCTGTCCAGTCCTCTCATCAGCTGCTTCAATGCTTTCTCCTTTTATGATCGGATTACAGCTGCATTCCCTCAAGCTAAATTTCCTAACGAATAGTTTTAAACTTTTAAGACCACCCTCTCTTGGTATTTCTATCTAATTGTGTCCCCTCATTTCAGCCAGGAAGCCATAGCCAATGAACGCATCCATGGGCGGGCCTCACAACTTCATCCTGCAGAAACTGAGACAGAAGATGCCCGCCTCCCTTCCTACCCCAAGACGGAATTTCACCTGTGGACATCAAGGCAGAAACTATTTGAAAGCCGCGAAGAAAGAACCAAAACTACTATAACCAACCTACTGCAAACTTTATTGTATTGACATAGAAACAGTGCAACACTCAAGAAGAGGGGACAAAAATTACTCCCACTAATTGTAAACTTGATTGTGTTTAAAGGAACTAAGTTAATTCGTTCAACATCACTACAAACTTTATTTGCTCTTCATGAACTTGACTATGTATCCTTCAATAATTGAATAAGAACAAGCTAATGTTAGCTCGACAAATAATTGATTAGGTTTTGGTTAGCTCGACAAATAATTGATTAGGTTTTGGTTAGCTCGACAAATAATTGATTAGGTTTTGGTTAGCTCGACAAATAATTGATTAGGTTTTGGCTAGCTCGACAAATAATTGATTAGGTTTTGGTTAGCTCGACAAATAATTAATTATGCTTTAGTTAGCTCGAAAAATGATTAATTAGGTTTTAGTTAGCTCGACAAATAATTAATTAGGTGTTAGTTAGCTCGACAAATAATTAATTAGGTTTGAATTTCCTCAACAATTGTAATTTCATTAAGTTTTTGATAATGAAAAACGAAAAGAAAACAAAATGAAACGTGTATCAACAGAAGGATGGGGTCGGCTGCATTCTTTTGATGTCAAACGAAGAGTGTGGAAATAGTTCTATTGTGATTCCCACCGCATGAAAAAAATAATATAAAAATATAAAACATCTAAGTAAAGGGCATATAATGAATGAAATCAAAGGCGTTTATCTATGACATTGCAGAAAATGAATGAATGACACGAAGTGATGTGAAATTGTATTTGGATTTATACATGATAATAAGAATCATTATTCCGTGCATAATTCTTCCTGATTTTGAGATACAGAAAAGGGTAAACGTTGTTAATACCTTAAGAAGGGAAAAGGAGAAATTATTTCCTTTGACATTCCCTGTAAAGCCATATTCCCGGTGTTTAAAAATAAAGTTATGATTTCTTCACTTTCATGCTGACAATACTTTGCTATAACGATTAGTGAATTATAAGATACTAAAGACGTATATATCTGTTCACGGGTAATTCATTTAAATTGAAGATTTCTAGGGTACTTAGAAATCGTTGAAGATTTTCCGGGTTTTCAAAGAGAGAGAGAGAGAGAGAGAGAGAGAGAGAGAGAGAGAGAGAGAGAGAGAGAGAGAGAGAGAGAGAGAGAGAGAGAGTAAAATTTCCTGTATCCTTATTGCTGTTAATATCATAAAAATGTATCATAAGAATTAGAGATATTCGATTCAGATGATACAACGACTCTACCAAACTCTGCCAAGAAAATGGCAATATCACAAGAAAACTAAAACTCCGCAATAAAAATAAAGAAAAAAGATGGACGAAAGCCAAGAAGACTTCCTCAACGAGGCAGGACAAGGACGCCGAGAAATGAACATTTTTGCAATTATATTTGCTGAGTACTTTTCCGTAATTATGACTCAGAAGAGCAGATGCAAAATTAAAAAAAATCAGCTCTAATTCAGCATAAGAACATTGCATGTAATACCTATTTATCTTCGAGGACAAAAAACTAGATGAAATTTCCCAAAGAATAATAATAGGTCCATTAATTCCTTAAATACATATAAGCAAAAGTTGAAGAGCATACTTTATTTCCTTAAAAAAGAGAAGAGGAAAATACTACAAGAAGAGGAGGAGGAGGAAGAAGAAGAAGAAGAGGAGGTATCTGTCCTAACAAAAGAGAGAGCAGCAGGAGAGAGGGATCTTAAATTCTTGTCTTGTAAGGAGAATCAGGCCGCCAGTGGAACCTGATTTTTGAGGAAGGAGACTAAGAAGAGAGCGGGAGAGGGGGAGACGATGGAAAAAGAAGGGGTGAAGAGGAGATGATTTGGGACGAGAGAGAGAGAGAGAGAGGGAGAGAGAGAGAGAGAGAGAGAGAGAGAGAGAGAGAGAGAGAGAGAGAGAGAGAGAGAGAGAGAGGGTACTGGGTGTACTATGGGAATCCTTCCTTCCTTGGTTGCTGGCAGACAAAGGAGCACTATTTCTCTCTCTCTCTCTCTCTCTCTCTCTCTCTCTCTCTCTCTCTCTCTCTCTCTCTCTCCTGTCCTATTAGGCTTTAAGAAACGGCCCTCTGTATAGTAGCAGGATGCTTGAGACTTGAAACAATTAATGTACGAAGATACAGTTTGAGATATCAGGAATTTATAGATACTGTTATAGCCAAAGAAGAAACGAGTGTTTCCTTCACGATTCATATAAAGGGGATTGGTAAATCTTTGTACTGTAGATTGGATATATCTAAGGTGCCATGCCTCTTGCAAATAAAAAGTAAAAAAAATAGGTTTCATACTTCATAAACAGTCTTTCCATCATATTATTTATTTTGACGCTATATTACCCAGGGACATTTCAATAAATGATATACGAAATAACAGTAAAATAAAGTTTTTATTTAAGGAAATCTCGAGTTAAAACCATAAGTGCTATGCACGCTGTAATATGCATTTGAAAAAAAAAAAAATAGTATATGAACATCTTTGTAGATTATTTCCGCGTCCAATTCAGTAGAATCACGAAATGGTTCAACACTAGGCTTTCTGTCACCATTTTTCTATTGCTAATAAGAAATAGAATTTTTCGTACAGCTTTAATAGAGAAGGGATTTTTTTTTACTATTATACTGATTGAACTTTATTTTTCCTTTCAGGAAAAAAAAAAAAACTTGATCATTAAAGAAATAAAAAGGAAATGAATCAAAGTGCTATAGTAAAAGTTCATTTTGACTTTATGAAAAAATGTACCTATTACTTTACCAGGGCTAAAAATAAGATCATCACAACTTAACTTTAGCAGTGAACGAAAATAATCCTCCCTTTAATATTGTTCAAAATAAATCCTTCATTTCCGCTATGTTCAAAATTAAATATTCATTTCAGTAGTGCTCTAAAATAAATCTTAATTTTAGTAGTGTTCGAAATAAAAAAACCTCACTTCAGCAGTGATGTAAATAAAATCTTCACTTCAGCAGTGTTCAAAATGAAATATTCAGTTCAGTAGTGTTCGTAATAAAATCTTCACTTCAGCAGTGTTCAAAATGAAATATTCAGTTCAGTAGTGTTCGTAATAAAATATTCACTTTAGTAGTGCTCAAAATGAAATCTTCACTAGAGCAATGTCAGAAATAAAATCTTCAGTTCAGCAGTGCTCAAAATGGAATCTTCACTAGAGCAGTGTTAGAAATAAAGTCTTCACTTCAGCAGTGTTGGAAATAAGATCTTCACTTCATCAGTGCTCAAAATGAAATGTTAATTTCAGCAGTATTCGAAATAAAATCTTCACTAGAGCAGTGTTCGAAATAAAATCCTTACTTCAGCAGTGTTGGAAATAAAATGTTCACTTCGTGTTGGAAATAAAATCTTCACTTCAGCTGTGTTGGAAATAAAATCTCCACTTCAGCCTTTTTATAAATAAAATCTCAACTTTAGCAGAGTTCGAAATAAAATCTTCACTTCATCAGTGCTCAAAATGAAATATAAATTTCAGCAGTGTTCGAAATAAAATCTTCACTTTAGCAGCGTTCAAAAGGAAATATCCACTTCAGCAGTTTCCGTGATAAAATCTTCATTTCAGTAGTGCTCAAAATGAAATACTCACTAGAGCAGCGTTCGAATTAAATCTTCACTTCAGCTGTGTTCAAAATAAAATATTCACTTCAGCAGTGATCAAAATAAAATCTTTACTTCAGCAGTGTTCGAAATAAAATCTTCACTTCAGCTGTGTTCGAAATAAAATCTTCACTTCTGCAGTGCTCAAAATGAAGTCTTAATTTCAGCAGTGTTCGAAATAAAATCTTTATAGAGTAGTATTCGAAATAAACTCCTCACTTTAACAGTGTTAAAAATAATATCCTAACTTCAGTAGTATTCGAAATAAAATCCTCCCTTTAATAGTGTTAAAAAATAAAATCTGAACTTCAGTATTATTAGAAAAGAATCCTCACTTTAACAGTGTTCATATTAAAATCTTAACTTTAGTAGTTTTCGAAATAAAATCCTTACTTTAACAGTATTCAAAAAGAAATCTTTTGTAGTATTCGAAATAAAATCCTCACTTTAACAGTGTTCAGAATGATATCTTAATTCCAGTAGTATACGAAATAAACTCCTCACTTTAAAAGTGTTAAAAGATAAAATTCTAATTTCAGAGGCGTTCTAAATAAAATCTTCAATTGTGTAGTGTTGAAAATAACATCTTCACTTCAGTATTGTTTGAAATAAAATTTTTAGTTCAGCAGTGTTCGAAGTAAAATTCTCACTTTAACAGTGTTCAAATTAAAATCCTCACTTCAGCAGTGTTCGAAGCGAAGTCTTCACTTCATAGCATAAGAAATAAAATCTTCACTTTACAGGGTAAGAAAAAAAATCTTCACTTCAGCTAGGTTTGAAATAGAATCTTCACTTCAGCAATATCTAAAATAAATTTTCATTTCACCAGTGTTCGAAAAAAAATCTTCACTTAAGCAGAGCTCGAAATGAAATCCTCACTTCAGCAGTTTTGAAAATAAAATGTTTACTTAGGCAGTGTACGAAATAGAATATTACTGTTGAGCAAGGCTAATGTTATTACGCCTTCGGCTTTCACTTTCAGTCATGTTTTGATATTGACAGTTAAACCAAGAATATTTGGAAGGTAACTATATAAGCTGTTTGTTTAATCCTCATAAGAGGGTTATAAGAAGAAACTGGAGTTAGTCCATATTTTGCAACTTATCAGAATTTTCGAGGTAGCTTGTTGGAATTCTCCTCAAGTAATGAATAGATGGTAGTGTTAATCATGGTATACAGAGTTATGGAGCTGTTAGAGCCAATTCTAACCGAGGTACTAGTAATGCACACATTCGTTATCTGCAGAAATAAGATTATTGTAATTTTCAGAATGAGCTATAAGTGCCTTTATATAAGTGCTGAACTCACAGGCTGCTTATCTGAAGAGAGATGGATAAATAGGGCCACAAGAGCAATGCTACACTATTCACCAGCTGGGTTTCATTAGTGTTGTACCGCACGTGTTTCATACGCGCTCGTACACTGTAACGGTTTTGATTTTTTATCTTATCGCTTGGTCTTTCCTGCACTGTTAATAGACCATCCTGTCTTTTCATGGTAGTTCATGCTTTTTCATGTTTGATTTTTAAGTAACGTTCTTGCTCGCAAGGTGCAGTATAAAAACTCAATTATTGTTTAAGTCAGTTTAATTGCATTCACCTTGCCTCAGTTATCACCTAACTAGCACCTCTGCATATTGGTGACCAGCGTAGTGTCCGCTCCCTCACTGCTGTGCCCTATTGTTTGAAGATACCGCCCACCGAACCTGCCTTTACGGCACACGCCGCCTCAATGAAAGTGCCGCACTTTTCAAGCGGAGAAGCATTCGCCTGATTTCAGCGTACTGAAGTCCAGTTTTGTTTCAAGGGGGTGACTCAGTCAAGCACCAAAGCAGATTACGTTCTCCCAGAAATCTCCGATTGGCTGTGCGAGTAAGGGGACACCCTAATAACATACGACGCCTTCAAATCATACCTCCTGGATCAGTATTCACCATCCCCAGTCGCCCGCATAGTGAAACTTTTTCAGCTCCTTCAACAACTGTTAGGGGAACCAAAAGCCTTTGCTTGCCCTCTACCCGAACATGTACGTGCTGCCATCCCCGGTGTCAATATTTTGCCCATGGAGGACCTGGTGACCAAAGTCACTTCACCCACTTCAAGACCTCCATCAATCCCTCCACTCCTGACAAAGTGGACAACTTTTTAACATCGACCGAAGCTGACGTGAATGCAATACGACAAAGATGCCTACCTCGTGATGTGCCGGAGTGGGGACAAAGCCACCCACACCCCACATATACCACCCATCGATTACAACCCAACCAACGACCTCTCCAGCTACTTACTGATGCCCATTGGGTGCATTTATGCTACTACCACTCAAAATTCGGGGCTGCTGCGAAGAAATATGCAAATTGGCTGTCAGTGGCCAAAAACACTAAGAAGGCCATCGCTTGCGGTGATGGCCTCCCCTGTCCCTAATCTTTTCTTTTTTACATGATGCAGGTACGGGGGTGCTATTTTTGGTAGACACGGGTGCTGGCTGTTCTCTTCCGCCAAAGCCACTCTCCAGGACACGACGTAGTCTATTTAAGTTTGCCGACATCCACCTGGTAGCAGCCAACGGATCTGCGATACCCATCCAAGGTTATAAAACCCTCACATTATTGATTGGAAGCGCCAAATATATTTGGAATTTTCTCGTTGCTGACGTCACATTGCCAATCCTAGGTGCAGATTTTCCTATTCATTTCCACCTCCTGGTTGATGTAGCTCACTGACAGTTAGTCAACACAGATTAATTCTCATAAACACTTCTCCAATCCGCCCCCTCCGACCTTGCTCTTTACATCAGCGTACCCGTGGATTCCTACGCTCACCTTGTCACATCGTACCCAGATGATTTCCTTCCAGAAATTCTTCAAACGTCCACGGTTCCCGCCAAACATGGGGTTTATCACCATGTGAAGACGATGGGACCCACAGTATTCACCAGATCAAAGCCACCGTTTGCCGAAATGAATAAAATGGGCCTTCGTCAAAAGGACTCCAGCCCATAGTTGGCTCCCTTACACATTATCGATGCAGTAGGTCCCCTACCCATATCACAATATCATTACCCGTTTACCGTCATTGACCGCTCCACTCGTTAGCCTGAAGCCATTCCCATGGAAACTGCAACGTCCTCCTTGCGTACATTTGCCTTACTCTTAGGATGGATAGCAAGATTTGGTATCCCTGAGCATAATACTTCTAACATGGGAACCCTTTTCACCTCTCTATTGTGGACATCATTAGTGAATCTCCTGGGAATGTTCCTACATCAGGCAACTGCCTACAACCCTGCTGCCAATGGAAAGGTTGAAAATTTTCACCACACCCTCAAAGCAGCTTTGATGTCCCGCTGCAAGGACTCCAACTGGTTTACCCAGGTTCCCTGGGTCCTCCTGGGACTAAGGATTACCAATGACACCCTGGATGTCTCAGCGGCTGAAATGGTGTATGGAGACCCGTTAGCCGTTCCTGCAGAATTTTTTCCATCTGCAACCTACTCCGACAATTTCCAGCACCTATGTCCTATTATGGGAAAATTTACTCCATGCCGCCAGACTTACCAACCTCCACCTAAGCAACACATACCAACAGATCTGCATTCAGCAACGCACGTTTTCCTGTGCAACGACTCTACCAAGCCCCGGCTAACGTCCCCTTACACTGGCCCTTTCCTCGTGATACATTGTATGCTGAAAGCTTGCTGCATCAACATTCGTAGCAAAGAAGACGGGGTCTCCATTGACTGCCTAAAACCTGCATATATCTTGCTAGATGTCCCCCCCCCCAACATTACACCTCTCTAGAGCAGGGGCTGTCTATAACATGTAAGTCCTTTTGGGGGGGGGGGGGGGGAAGGCATGTACCACACGTGTTTCATACACACTCGTACACTGTAATGGTTTTGATTTTTTATCTTATCACTCGCTCTTCCCTGCACTCTTAATAGATCATCCTGTCTTTTCATGCTAGTTCATGCTTTTTCATGTTTGATATTTTGGTGACGTTCTTGCTCGCAAGGCTCTGTATAAAAACGCGATGATCGCTTAATATTGTTTAGTTGCATTCACCTCGCCTCTCAGTTATCACGTAACTGGCGCTTCTGCACAGTGTATCAAAAACTTATAAACATCACATGCAAACTTATTATGATAGAATTAGGACGAATAAGGCACTGTAAAGGGATACTTTCAAGGGTAAGCAATTATAGATGTGGACTAATGAGATTTTTGTGGCAAAACAGGGTAGAAAAGATGATTATCTCAACAGCAGATAACTATCATTAAGGATGTTGAGAGAGAGAGAGAGAGAGAGAGAGAGAGAGAGAGAGAGAGAGAGAGAGAGAGAGAGAGAGAGAGAGAGAGAGAGAGAGAGCATATCCGCATCGCATTTCCAGCCTCAGGGCTATGAAAATAATTCTAGAGTAGTTTGCAAATATGAATCTGTCTGTTAAAACTGCAGTATAATGGAACTTGCAGCTCAAAATAAATTTTGCCAGGAGATTTATATGGGAAAAGGCATGGTTTATTATGCAAATATGTTACCTGTAGCTGGTTGCCGTTGGTCTGCCGTTGAAAGCATTGGCAAGTACCCAAAAGCATTATAAAAAGCTTGGAACGTTTTTCGAAAAAAAAGGCTGCCAGAGATTTAATACCTGTTTACAACTATCATATATTAATTTTTTTCTATTTTGAATGGCACTGTAATCTTATGTATGCTATAGATACCATGAGGTAATTTGAAATCTGTGACAACTGATAGTTTAGCCTATTTTGCCCTTAAAAAGAGTCCTCTGAAACATATTGAAAGGATATTTTTCGGTAATTTGAATCCTGTATACAAATTTAACTCCTGTACGATTAATTCCATTTGATGAAAATAACCGGCTCTAGGCGTTACAGACCCAGAAATGTGTTCGTAATTGGAAATAGTATAGGATTTTATGTATAGAAATATTTATAGTTTTAAAGTATACCCGAGAACTTTATAATGTTCTTCAGAAGAGGCCTGATGTAGTAGGAAAGTGGTGGGACGAAAAGAGACATTGTACAGTAATTCCTCGTCTTCCTACGTCTTTCAGTTTTATGCAATAGTAGAGTACACGTCACTCACACACATGAACGCACACGTACACATTTACACACACAAACGTATATATATATATATATATATATATATACACGTGTCTGTTTGTGTGTCTATACGTTTGTGTGAAACCGCACTCTCAAACACACACACACATATGTATATATATTTATATATATATATATATATATATATATATATATATATATATATATATATATATATATACAGTATATATATATATATATATATATATATATATATATATATGTGTGTGTGTGTGTGTGTGTGTGTCTGAGAGTGTGTTTTCATACAAACGTATAGACATACAAACACATACGTGTGTGTGTGTGTATATATATATATATATATATATATATATACATATACATATATATATATATATATATATATATATATATATATATATTCATATGTATGTGTACTGTAAGTGTGTGAGCATACCACAAATACTTAAGTTACTTCACATATGTATGTATATATGTGTGTGTAATGATATACTGTGTATGCATATTTGCAATACAAATATGCACATGGGAAGTATCAATATAATCTCCAAAAGAGCGTCTCATTTCAAGATAATGGAAACAATATTCTCCTAGTAATACGATTGGGAAGGATAATCTTGCATTAGCGAGAATCCAAATATACAGACATTTAATGCAGGATAACGGCATTGTATCATGAAGTAGAAAGAGTCTGCAGGATACTCTTTGACATCATCGCCAGATCTCAATGTAAAATTAAACGGAATAGTATTCCTCATGAATGTGTTCTTTCATCTATTCTCAACATTGTTTGCCTTCACACGAAAGCAAATCAGTTTGTTATCTCCCTATCTTGACGCCGTTAGTAATGTGATGTCCTGTTTAAACAACAAAGTTTCCAGATATGTATAGTTTTAGTGCTCTCCGCAAAAGTCTGGCAAAATTACATAATGAACTTAATTAGAGGCAACAATTCTTTTTTATGTTGAACAGGCTGCCATAATTTTCTTTTTATAGATTATATGAAGATCTGTTTTAACATTGTTACTGTTTTTAAATTACTTCATTTTAATTGTTCATTACTTGTCATATAGTTTATTTATTTACTTTTTTCTTTCCTCACTGAGCTATTTCTCCCTATTGGACCCCTTGGGCTTATAGCACCCTGCTTTTCTAACTAGGTTGTAGCTCAGCTAGTAATAATAATAATAATAATAATAATAATAATAATAATAATAATAATAATAATAATAATAATACAAACAAAGGTAGCGAAGTGGCTAGAACTAATTCTAAATCATAAATTGCATTCTACATCAGTGTAAAATCGCAGACGATAGAATGAAGTATTAAGTTGACTCCTCTGGTATCACTTACTTAGCCAATTATTTCATAATAATCGATAGGTTCAACTCCTCGGACAACTGAATGAAACAGAAACAAATGCAGGAGGATAAGGTTTAGTAATCAACTCAACCTATGAGGTTACTGTTATTTCAAAGCTTCATATCCCGCCCCCCGTCTTCTTTTTTGGTTTGACTCCTATTTGAATTTTATAATTTATTCATAATGCTCGTAAAATTATAGATCATACAATAATAGGAAAATTATTTACGATGAATGGAAATTTTTTTATACTAATACTGATAATATTTATAGTTAAATTATGATGAAAATCTACCACTAATAAACTATAACACAAAGAACAGTAACAAAAACAACAACAATAATTGAGTATGGCATAATTTAAAAAAAAAAAAAAAAAAAAGGCACATTTCATGTCTCCTTTGACGAAATATTGACAACAATGTTCCATGATTATGGTAATGCAGACCAAGAATGATAATTTTTATGCAAACAATTATGTGATTAAATGACTGACTATCGCTATAAGGTAACGTTGCACCAGTTATGAGTGACAAAAGCTCTAGGTCTATGACGTTCAATAATATAACAGGGATTGTCAAATGAATTCAGTAACCTAAAGGATGGCAAATCTAATCACAACGACAACAAAAATCCATTATCATCATCATCTCCTCATACGCCTATTGACGCAAAGGGCCTCGGCTAGATTTCGCCAGTCGTCTCTATCGTGAGATTTTAATATAATACTTCTCCATTCATCATCATCTAGTTCACGCTTCATAGTCCTCAGCCATGTAGGACTGGGTCTTCTAACTCTTTTAGCACCTTGTGGAGCCCAGCAAAACGTTTGGTGAACTAATCTTTCTTAGGGAGTGCGAAGAGCATGCCCAAACCATCTCCATCTACCTCTCATCACGAACTCATCTACATATGGCACTCGAGTAATCTCTTATATTTCAAATTTCTAATCCTGTCCTGCTATTCAACTCCCAAATCCCTCTGAGAGCTTTGCTCTCAAATCTACTAAATTTATTGGAGATTTTTTTCATTGTCCTACCATGACAAGAATCCATACCTGAATACAATTTTGTTTTAATGAATATCTATAAAAGATTTAAAATACTGAAAAAAATAACTATACTTTATAAGAGCAATAAGTGTAACCTGTCTACGGACAAAAATTTCACATCACGTCCCTGCATCTGATTTACCTTTATGTTTCTCGTATAATAAAGAGAGGTCAGGGGAAACCCAAACGTTTAGCACATGTGTGATAAAGCCTGAAACCATAACCTAATATTAACGACATAACTTAATTTGCATTTAAATAATGACAACGCGAATCTTGTAGCGACGGCCTGTCACTCACGAGTGATCCGATGTCGGAGCATTTCATGTCTTCTGAGCACATAAAATAAAACGAAACTTTTGTCACTTTTCAGTTTCTTGTTTAGCGTTTCATATGGATTGTAGCTGTAAATGCATTGGTTTATACAGAATGGTGTCAGATGCATATATGGTATGAAAGCAGAGAGTAATGGCTTGCGTGCATATTATTATTATTATTATTATTATTATTATTATTATTATTATTATTATCACTAAGCTAGAGCCCTAGTTGCAAAAGCAGGAGGCTATTAGCCTTAGGGCTCCAACTTAGAAAAATAGCACAGTGAGGAAAGGAGATAAAAAAACTACAAGGCATGAACAGTCAAAATAACATATTTTAAGAACAGTAACAACATTGAAATAGATCTTTCATAAATATACTATAAAAAGAAACTTATGTTAGCCAGTTCAACATAAAAACATTCGCTGCCAGATTGAACTTTATATGAAATTTCATGATTATGAACTAGATTTGTATTTATAATTTCATTTAGACGGCAGTGAGAACCATTCAATTTAATTCTAAGAACGGCACAATGAAATTAAATTTAACATTAAATAATTGCTAGTCGCGAAAATTTGATAAACACGAAAATTTCATTTACATAACTAGGCCATGATCTACAAAGTTCACTATTAATACAAAATCTGTCTTTTATCCTAAGATATGTAAATCTGCATGACTCGGAAATATATGTTATCTTTGTATACTGAGCATCGAAACAAAATCCCTTTAATTCTTATGATTTCAAATGTACTATAAAGAGAGAGTTAACATTTGATTTTGACGCAACATCAGGCAAGTAATATCCGATAATCATAATCTTTCGAAAAACCATTTTCTTTCCATAAGTAGTAACTTAAGAGATGAACTGTAGTGATAATTATAATATCTAAATGTACTGACTGTAAAACTGTAACGTATACTTTTTTAAACATCGTTCAAGACAGGTAAGATGCGAAACTTAAAATTAGTAAGAGAATATGAACGCAAAGTGCAACTGTAAAGAAAAAAAAATATGAAGAAAATACTTGTTGCATGACGCAATAGATTCATAAGGTATTTGTATAATGAACCTGATCTGCAAGCCCCTTTCAACCTAAATTTTATGGTAATAAGGATAATTTCACTGATTCCGGTAAAAGTGTTCTTTTCAATCACACGATATAAGCGTGTTGGACTGTAACGGCAATGTGTGTTTCAACACTTAGTTTACCAATTATAGAATACTTTTTTTTCAAAAGTAAATTTTTTTCGAAATGTTTAACAACGTAATTATGTGAAAAGATATCGAGACAATATAAGAAAATTCTATGAAATTTGCTTTGAAGACTAATAAAACAAGAAGTTATTGTGCGTCTCCTTTCATAGCTTAATTGTGTTTCCTCTGTTATTTCTAATATAAAGTTCATTCTTTACTTCTATATTTCTTTTCCTTTAATGGGCTATTTCCTCTCTTGGATATGAAGGTAAGGGTTAATAATAATAATAATAATAATAATAATAATAATAATAATAATAATAATAATAATAACATCTCGCTTATACAATTAAAAGTCACAATCTGGCTATCAACAAACACAGACACACATACATACATACACACACACACACACACACACACACACATATATATATATATATATATGTATATATTACGTATAATATGTATATATATATAATTGTTACGATCCTCGTGGGGATCGAATCAGGTTCTTTTGAACTGATTAATTAAATTAGGATAAATCGACAATAACCAGATGAAAAAAGAAATATAGAAAGAAAACGCGCAAAAGAAAACATCATTTTATTTATAACTAGTCAAAGATCAATGTTTCTTGATTGAGTACTTGGGAAGCACAAAATTGAACAAAGAAAATCATCTGATTAAACTACACTTCAGCAAATAAGGGAACAGTCAAGAAAGCAGACAAATAATACTTAAAAGAAATGATGATACTCTTCACAGCAGATCTTGACGATTCAGGAACGTAGATATTTCAGGTCTGGGCGCTTCGTGGTTGGTAATAACGACAGGGGTCAACTCGTTCTGACATCTCGGACAAGTTGTCGTAAGGCTGGTCACATCTGCATTCTGGTCCTTGCATTCTCTCTTTCTCTGTGCTTGTTCTCTCTCGTTCTGTCTCTCATCCTCTCTCTCTCTCTCTCGTTCTCTTTGAAGTTTATATACCCCTGTATGGGAGGGGCTAACTATGGACAATTCCATATAAGGAAATTTTCTACTTTCTTCATCCTCATTGGTTTTCCTTAAAACCACGCCACTTTATCGCATCTTCCCGAACGCTCTGCTGGTGTAATCATGATCCATATGGCGCTATAATTGAAGCGAGACATGTGTTTACCTTCCGTTAATCTATGTTCTTCGGCGACAACAGGCTCTCCTTGTGCTATGGGTCCTTCCATAATGCTAGCTCCTCGAATTGCTACAACAGACGATCCTTATGCCCCAGGTCTGCTGATCTAGGCGCATCTAATAAATATCTTAACCTTAACCAACGGCTGTGACAGTTTTTGGTAAACACTAGCGGGACCTCCTCTCTCTGCTTTTTAAGAGTAGAAACTTTACGTGTTTTAACATTCTTTTCTATATTATTCTATCTACCCATGACACGTCCCCCTAAAAGAAATAAAAAGGAAAATCTACTGATTTTATCTTTTCTTTTTTAAGGAAATCATCAAGGGAGAAAATCACTTATCCCTAAACTGACAAACTATTACTTCACTACTCTCGCATCACCTAACTAAACCAAAACACACTTATTTGTTGATGAAAGAAAAAAAAAAAACGTCCATATCATTCTGAAAAATCTCTAGAAAGACTGTCGGCTATTACATTATTCTTTCCCTTTATATGAACTATCTTTAAATCGTAGTCTTGTAATTCTAAACTCTAACGCATGAGACGTTTATTCTTATTCTTAAACCTATCTAAGTAAACTAATGGATTGTGATCATTATACACAGTTAAAACATGACCACTACGTACATAAATCTCAAAATGTTGTAAAGTTGATACTAAACTAAACAATTCCTTCTCAATGGTTGAATAATTCTTCTGTGCTTTATTTAACTTCTTCGAATAATAAGCTACAGGGTGCTTGGTCCCGTTCACTTCTTGAAACAGAACTCCTCCTATGCCAACATCACTTGCATCTATCGCTAAATTAAATTCCTTGCTAAAATCGGGCAACATTAGTACGGGTTCGTAAATCATTATGGCCTTTAACTTATTGAAAGCTTCGATACATCCATTATCAAATACGAAACTTCGTCCTTTCTTGAAAAGATTAGTTATTGGAGCACTTATTTCTGAAAAATTAGGAACAAATCGGCGGAAATATGAAATCATTCCGATGAATCTCATTGCCTGTTTTTTACTAGTAGGGATTGGAAAGTTGATGATAGCTTCTATGTTCCCATCTTTTAGACAAATCTTACCTAAACCCACTTTATGACCCAAATATGTGATCGAGGTTTTTCAGAATTCACATTTCTTCAGATTTAAAACAAGTTTTGCTTTTTCAAGGACTGCTAATACTTTAGCCAAAATGCGTAAATGTTGCTCCCACGTATCTGAAAATATTACAAGATCATCCAAATACACGACACAGTTATCAATTCCATTTAAAACTCTATTCATTAATCTTTGAAAAGTACTCGCTGCATTCCGTAGACCAAAAGCCATAACTTTGGGTTCATAACTACCGAAAGGTGTTATGAAAGCAGGTATTTTCTGTGCTCGACTACTTAAAGGTACTTGCCAATAACCTTTGGCCAAATCAAGTTTAGAAATAAACTTAGAATTTCCTATTTTATCTAAACAATCTTCTATCCCGGGAAGAGGAAAATTACTTTGTTTCGTAACACTATTCACTTTTCTAAAATCAATACACAGCCTATCTGATCGATCTTCCTTCTCAACAAGAACAATTGGAGAACACCAGTCACTTTCGCTAGGAACAATCAAACCATTGTCTAGCATATACTTAATTTCCTGTCGGACTGAATTTGCTTTTTCTGGGCTTAGACGATAAGGACTTTGTCTAATGGGTTTCGTGTCCTACAACTCAATATCGTGTTCTAAAAGATTAGTCAAACCCAATTTATCACTAACAGTTTCTGGATAATTTGAAAACACATTGAATAATTCCCTTGTTTTTCTTCCTCTAAGCTAGAATTAAACAACGTGAAATTATTAAAAACATCATAGTTCTTCTCAAAAGTAATCTCTCTCTGCGACACGGTTACAACTGGCACTGGGCGTTCATTATATTTCTTTAGCAAGTTGATGTGCAACCACTTAGCTCTACGCTTACCCATATCAATTAAGTAATTCAAATTTCCCCTTTTATCTATGATAGGAAATGGACCTTCGAACTTATAAGATAATGAGGGACCTTCTTTCTGGACTAATACTAGGACTTTATCACCCAAGTGGAAAATTCTGTCTTTAGCTTTAAGATCGTACTTTCTTTTAGTTTCCCCTTGACGGTTGCTCTCGTTTTTTTATGCTAACTGCCAGGCTTTCCTTAAATCCTCTTTGTGATCCTCGATATTCTGTATGTAATCCTTTCTACCTTCTTCTTGCATTAACTTACACTTTAAAATTTCTAAAGGTCCTTCGGCGGTGTGACCGAACAACAAATCATAAGGACTAAATCCCGTGGTGTCATTAGGAGTTAATCGTAAAGCCAACAACACAAAAGGTAACCTTTCTTCCCAATCATGTTCGAAATTATTACACAACTTCTTTAAGCAACTTTTGAACGTTTGATGAAAACGTTCAACAATTCCTTGTGATTCAGGGTGGTACGGGGTGGAAGTTACGAGTTTAATCCCTAACTCTTTCATTTTATCTCTGAAAAACTTTGATACAAAATTGCTACCATTATCACTCTGTATAACGCAAGGAAGTCCAAATTTAGAGAAATAGTTCAGCAAGCGTTTAACTACAGTTTTTGCATTACAATTTCTTACTGGGATTGCATATCGTGTTAGTCTATCAATGATTGTTAATAGATAGATATTCCCTCCCTTACTTCTGGGCAAAGGGCCTACGATATCAATTACGACATTCTCAAAAGGTTCTCCTACCGATGGAATATTACATAATGGAGCCCTGGGAATTACTTGATTAGGTTTGCCAGCCATTTGACATTCGTGACAACTTAAAACATATCTCTTTACATTACTTTTCATTTTAGGCCAAAAGTACGTTTTACTTATACACTTGAATGTTTTATTTACTCCTAAATGTCCTTGTTCGTCATGTGCTAATTTCAAAATTGATTCACGAAGTTTCCTAGGAGTTACTAATTGCTCTATGACCTCCTCTTTGCTACCTGTCTTAGGACGAACATAGCGATACAAAAGTTTGTCTTTTAGACTAAATGTTTCCTTACAAACATTTTCAGGTTCATCATCCAATTCACATTAAAAAATTCGAGTTAGTGTTTCATCTTCCCTCTGCATCTTAACTAGTTCATCCTTATTCACTATACTAGTTTCTGAAACACTACAGCTGCTATTACTTGGGCCTATTACATTGTCTATCTGTACATCACTTCTTTCAACAGCTACATCATCATCTTCTCTCACATTATCAACATTGATAGAGTCAGTTTCCTCAGCTACATTCATGCTAAGATCATCATCACCGCCTCTATTACCTACGTTCGAATCCTCGAACAATCTATGACCGTAGTCAATATCTGTATCTAATTCTGACCTATTTACTATCATTTCAGGCCCTTGAACTTCACTTAAAATAGGATCCACACATTTGGAGGTACTTAGATGGTTGCCAACAATAATGTCAATGCCGTCTACGGGCAAAGTATCCACGACTGCTAGTTTTACATCTCCTGTTACTAACTAACTTTTCAATTTCATCTTTAACAAAGGGCAAACTACACAAGTGTCCGGAAACCCACCTAGCATAGCTTTTCCTTTCATGCTGATTATTACATTCCTTGATACACTCTCTCTCCTAACGAGTGATACGGCCGCTCCTGTGTCCCTAAGCAAAACTACTTTTCTTGAATCACCTCCTTTAAGAGAAGAAACTAAACCTTCAGACAAAAATTCACCCTAATGTTTCCTAGTTTCTTTCAAGAGACTATTCCTTCCTGAAGAAAGATTATTAACTAGTGACACAGGTTTCTTCAAATTCGTACTTTCTACTGTGCAATTCCTAGCTATAAGCCCTTTCTTATTACAATTGTAACAAGTGATCTCTGAATTACGGACTGCCCATTGGCTCCTACAGTACCGAGAAATATGACCTTCCTTCCCACATGTGTAACAATAATAATAATCTCTGTTCCTAATATCGTTATTGTTAGAACTACCTGTACTATGTTGTGCCTTACTTGATAAAAGATCGCTTTTCTTTTTACTGCCACTTAAACCATGTGTGAGACTGTACTCATCTGCTAATCTCGTAGCATCGGCAAAAGATGTTTCACGCCTATCTTCTATATATAATTTGATGTCTGGGGGTATGTTATCTTTGAAACTTTCTAACAAAACTAAGTTCTTGAGATCTTCAAAATTATCGACTTCAGCGGACGTCAACCAATCACAAAACGATCTCTCTAACTTCTTTCCGTACTCTACATATGTACTAGTATCGTCTCTTTTCAAACTTCTAAACTTCTTACGATACGCCTCTGGTACCAATCTGTATGCATTAAGTACGGTTTCTTTCACAGTATCATAATCTTCACTTTCATCCTCAGACAAACAACTATACACAGAATGTGCTTTACCACTTAAAACTGATTGTAAATACAAAGTCCACTGTTTTTTTGGGGGGGAGAGCCTACTCTGTTCATTAACTTTTCAAAGGCATAAAATATTTCGTAACATCTTCCTCATCAAATTTCGGTACAAGTTTGAGCACTGCACTCATATCTAAACTATCAGTGTCACTATTCAAAGATGAATTACTTCCTGATCTGCTACCTGACCGTTTGTTATGAAGAGCTTGTCTTAAACGAGCAATTTCTAACTCATGCTTACGCTGTCTTTCACTTTCTTCTCGATGTCTTTCATTTTCTTCCCTTTCAGCTACTCTTTCGTCTCTCTCAAACACTTCCTGTTCTCTCTTAATAACATACTCATGGAGAGCATCGCCATCTAGACCAAGAAGTTTACCTGAATCTATCAAATCTCTCGTAATCTCACTCATTCTGCTTATTTCTATATCCTCCCTGTTTTCAGTTGGTTATGTTGTCAAAAATCCTCGCAAGGTCGCCAACTGTTATGATCCTCGTGGGGATCGAATCAGGTTCTTTTGAATTGATTAATTAAATTAGGATAAATTGACAATACCAAGATGAAAAAAGAAATATAGAAAGAAAACGTGCAAAAGAAAACATAATTTTATTTACAACTAGTCAAAGATCAATGTTTCTTGATTGAGTACTTGGGAAGCACAAAATTGAACAAAGAAAATCATCTGATTAAACTACACTTCAGCAAATAAGGGAACAGTCAAGAAAGCAGACAAATAATACTTAAAAGAAATGATG
>NC_090742.1:80001517-80009017 GCF_036898095.1 Palaemon carinicauda | reverse complement strand
AAAACTATGAAGGGTTTAAGTAGGACTTCACTATCATTAAAACTTCATGGAGGAAAGCATAAAAAAGGTGATTTTATTTTCATGATCATTGTATTTCCATGGAAGCTTCTACAAAGAATCCAGAAGAAGGTTTGTGAAAGTTAATGGATTATATTGTGTAGGTCAGAAATTTTTGAGCTAAAAATGAAGAATATATTTTTAAAAAGGAATTTTGAAAACAGCAACCGAAAGAAGATAACATTTCAAACGAATGAAAACTTAACTGTCTAAGATTAATTGTAGAGACAATCTAACCTCTCGAGTAAATATGATCATTAAATGCAATGGGTCTTTTCGCGTTCTCAAGGAGAAGTTTAAAGGTTTATTGGCAGCTCATGAATGACAGAGGTAAGGATCTGTGGTATTTTCCAGCAGGACAATACCCAAGAGACTGACAATGTATACATATGATCAGCACCCAAGTTCCCTCTCCACTTAAGCTAGGACCAGGAAGGGTAAGGCAATGGCTGGTGGTGAATCAGCAGGTGAACCCATGAGCTCTCCAAACCCACATCCTTAACTAACAAGGATGGTGAGCTTGCAGACACTAAAGAAACTATCGATTTTTTTTGGGGGGGGGGGGGCTGGATCTCCCGTCCACCAGAATGCCAGGCAGGGATATTTCCAGTAGGCCACCAAACTTCCTTCGTAGAAAATCCCCCCCAAAAACTAAAGCAACTGATAATATTTGCATTGTCTAATGTAGTTATTTTCTAGTCTCCCCTCCCTTCTTGTAACATTTTAAACTTTTATCCTTTGACAGTCTTCATACTAATAACTAAACAGAAGAAATAGGAAAAAAAGCGAAAAAAAAAAACAAAAACAGAGATAACGTTACAGTGTAAACGCGAAGTATTGTTATCCATCTAAAGCAAAATTAATGTAAAGGCTATATAGAGTACTAGTAATTTCATTAATGACGTTATTTTTTGTGGTGTCATTGCACTACTGGTGACTAAACTTTACAATCTTACAGTCAATTGCAAAAAAAAAAAAAAAAAAAAAAAAAAAAATGGAAAAAAAAAATAGAGCAGAACTATAGTAAAGTTCAAAATTCGGAGAGTGGCTTTCACAGATATTGTAAAACAAAAAAGTCAAGTATTTTCTTTCAACTGGATATTCTTGAATGAAAACTCAGACATTATTAATAATCTATAATAAACCAATCAGAGTTTAGACTTTTATGGAAATATTTTGTCAAAACTATTAATTTAAAGAATAGAAATTAGAATTTGCAGTTTGTTACCTTTATGAGGCTCGAAAAGATACGCTTGTACTTACATGTCGAGCAAATATCCTTCTCCTGAGAGAATTCAGGTTCCTACTTATGCTTCATATGAATAACTGGTATCAAAATATAGTTTATACTTTTTTCTTCAAGTAATTTATTTTTTAGTAACCAATTTTCTTATTTACCTTTTTTATGTAGCATTGAATATAAAAATTAGTAAAGCAAATATAGCCAGTTTAAACCTTAAAAGGCCGCTCATGAATAGCAGAGGCAAGGGACAGTGACATTGCCCTATAAAGCAGGACAATGCCCTAGAGACTGACCATATGATCAGCGGCCAAGCCCCCTCTCCACCCAAGCTAGGACCAAGGAGGACCAAGCAATGGCTTCTGATGACTCAGCAGATAGACCTATAGGCTCCCCCAAAACCCCCATCTTAGCTCACAAGGGTGGTTTGAGCGGGACTCAAACACCAGTCTGGCGATCACCAGTCAGGGACGTTACCACTTTCGGCCGCCACAACCTTTGAGGTAAGTAAGTAAAGAGGCCTTACTGCAGTCTTTGTCCTAAGCACATTAGAAGACAACGAAAGGCACAAGTTGAACAGATCCGTATTTTACCTTCATTGTAATATAAAGAAAAACGGAATCATAACCTTGCAGGCAAGTTGCAAGTTTTGAGAAAGATAATTAATATTTATGTTATCAAATCCCTAAATATATCCTGAATGTATATGGTAGTTACTATTAATCCTTTTTCTTTGTTTTAAATTAAATAAAACACTATAGAAATTGTAAACCATAATAAGAGAATTCAGTAATGATTGAAATGTGAAAGCGTTCCTTTATGAATTACTAATTCTATATTTGAATATTTCTTACATTTTGTTG
The DNA here is from genome assembly GCF_036898095.1 of Palaemon carinicauda. Taxonomy (NCBI): domain Eukaryota; kingdom Metazoa; phylum Arthropoda; class Malacostraca; order Decapoda; family Palaemonidae; genus Palaemon; species Palaemon carinicauda. Next base: position 80,006,857 of record NC_090742.1, on the reverse strand, counting down.
CTCCCATTATAGAATAATCATTTAGCAAGGAGCAAGAATTTTCAGGGTAGAAAAAGGGCATATGAAATTATTGCATATGATATATCTAACAAACACAAAAGCTCAAGGGCATCAAGAAAACTAATTAAAGTGACAACAGTAATAACTTAACTTGTCATAGTAAAGGTGTAATGTAAGAAAGTTATAAATGAAACATGACAACCTCAAAGTAAAGAAGAACCTAATTGAAAATTGAAAGCTTTTAACAGCATATACTTTACTTGACTCGTAAACGATCATATTTAATTGTATTTGATACAAAATTCTCTCTCCTTATATGAACGTGAAGTAAAAACAAAATTCTCCATCTCTTTTATTGATAATACTTCACTTTTCCTCCAGTAAAGCAAATCTCAGTTGGCACCCTGTCCCAAGTCTTCTTTGCCAGATTTACCTACCTTTCCAGCTGCTAGAGCAAACCTTCCAGTACATAAAAAGAATAGTTCACCGCACTTGTAGAGCATTGTATAGAAATCATCTGGAATTTTTATCAGTCCATCTCTTTCGTTAATAATACTTCCATTCTCATTCTTTAAAGCAAATATCTGTTGGCGCCAAGTCTTCTTTTCATCAACTTGATGCTTCTTCCGTTATTTAGGGTTTCCTCAATTTTGGCCTGATTATGTTTACGAATATCCTGGGTTTTTAGTTTGTTTATTGTTTTGGATAGTTTTGCTAATAGTTTTGTCAATAGTTTCTTTATTAGTTGTTTGGTGCTTTCTGATAGTTTTTCTTGATCTTGTTTAGGAACTTTTCCACCTATCTCTTGTGCTGATTCCAATACAGATTTTGTGAAATTGTCATTTGAAGGTGCACACGAACTCTTAAATCTATCAAAAGAAACCAACACAATATCGCACACTCGCTTTAACTTTTCCATGAGTTCATGTGCAGGGATTTTTATTGGCACTGTATCGTTGAGTAAATAAACAGAAAGGAGAAATTCCTTTCCCATAAACTATTTTGATAAACTGGATGCACTTTACTCGGCCATAGCGTCAGAGTAAGTTCATAGGTCAGCTTTCATGTATGAAATATTTATATTTGTATTCACCTCTCTCTCTCTCTCTCTCTCTCTCTCTCTCTCTCTCTCTCTCTCTCTCTCTCTCTCTCTCTCTCTCTCTCTCGTTCTATTTCATCATACAGACATTATATAAATATATATATATATATATATATATATATATATATATATATATATATATATACAGAGAGAGAGAGAGAGAGAGAGAGAGAGAGAGAGAGAGAGAGAGAGAGAGAGAGAGAGAGAGAGACTTGTTCTTTATTATATATGAAATATTAATATATATTTCTGTGTTCTTAAATGCATGTACACGTACACACACACACACACACACATATATATATATATATATATATATATATATATATATATATATATATATATATATATATCAGAAAATCCACATATATACTGTATGCTTAATTATTGTTATTATTATTATTATTATTATTATTATTATTATTATTATTATTATTATTATTATTATTATTATTATTATTATTATTATTATTATTATTATTATTATCTAAACTACAACCTTAGATGAAAAAGCAGTATGCTTCAAACACTAGGGCAAGTAGTCCACTGAGGAAAGGAAATAATAAAATGAATTAGATACGTTAATAAATGAATAAAAATAAGTAAAATTATTTTAAGATCAATAACAACGTTTAAATAGATCTGCAATATATAAACTATGAGGAGAGACGTATGTCAGCCTGTTTAGTAATGAAATAAAAAGTATTTGTAACACGTTTGAACTTCTGAAGTTTCACCGATTCAACTATCAGATTAAGAAGATCAAGCCCCAATCTGGTCACATCTGGAATAAAACTTCTAGAATAATGTGTGGTACTGAGCCTTATGGTGAAGAAAGCAGGAATAATGGAAATAACTTGCATACCTATAGTGCTGCGTATACGTTGGTACTGTCTGGGAAGAAATGAATCCAAAGGATGTTCAGAATTATGGAAAATCTTATGCAACTTGGACAAGGGAACTAACTGAACGATGTTAACAGAGATTAATATTCAGATCAGGAATAAGAAATTTGATGGACAGTAAGTTTAGGTCCATCAAATTAGGAAGAGTCATAAAAATATTTAAAAATGCACGAAATGGTTTAAACAAAAATGAGATTTTTTATTATAGCGTTCCAAAGATTATTATTATTATTATTATTATTATTATTATTATTATTATTATTATTATTATTATCATTATTATTATTATTATTATTATTATTATTATTATTATTATTATAATTATTACTTGCTAAGCTACAACCCTAGTAGGAAAAGCAAGATTCTATAAGCCCAGGGGCCACAACAGGGAAAATAGCCCAGTGAGGAAAGGAAACAAGGAAAACAAAATTTAAAGAACAGTCACAACATTACAATCCTATATAAACTATAAAAACCTGAACAAAACAATAGGAAGAGAAATTAGATAGGATAGTGAGCCCAAGTGTACCCTCTAGCAAGAGAACCCTAACCCAAGACAGTGAAAGACCATGGTACAGAGGAACGTACCGATGAACAATAGCAGTGCAGTAATTAACCCCTTAGGTGAAGAAAAATTGATTGATAATTTCAGTGTCGTCAGATGTATGAGCGCAAAGGAGAATCTATAAAGAATAGACTACACTATTAAGTATATGCGTAGGCAAAAGGAGAGAACCGTAACCAGAGAGAAGAATCCAATGTAGTACTGTCTGACCAGTCAAAGGACCCCATAACTCACTAGCGGTAGTATCTCAACGTATCTCACCGCAAGTGTGTTGAGGTGATTAAATATCTTGTGTACGATAAATTTCTATTTTCCCAGCAAATATAGTTTAGATGATTAATATGTACTAAAATGTGTAAGAAACTTCTTGATTGCGTAAAGTTGTAAATGAAAATATAATGCAATGCAAAAAAATGCCATGTGTAATGATGAGGAGAGATGTCATTTGACTTATACTCTAGTAACTGAAAAGTAAAGCAGGTGAATTCTAGATTTATCAAGTAAGTTCTCCCCCAAAAAAAGTTTTAAATCCCCAACATTAAAGATAATTTTTATTAAGATTCTAATAATGATTTTCATCCCAATGATCCGTGACTGGGGAAATTGAGGGTGGATAGAAGTGGCAGGGGGCGGGTGCGGTTTAATTCCAATGAGAAGCCATGAAAAATAGTACTTGATGGCGCATGGAAACTGTAATGCAAAACTAGAATATTTTGATGCTAAATAGAAAAGATAAAAACCTGAACTCTGTAGCTTTCCCAGACCGATTAGGGCTGTCAAAACGAGGCGCTTCATTACAGCCAAGTTACTTTGAAGCCTGCAAACATCATCCGTAACTTTAACACCTCTTATTAACTTTAAACCGAATGAGCTCTAAGAAGATGAAAAACGCAATGCGAATGCAAATGGAATATCATTAGCCGCAAACATCCACGAAAGTATTACCTTAGAATCGGCGAGTCTTCTAACCAATGAATAGTTTAATGAGATAATTTGGTAGTTATCATTGTTAAGTGGGGTTTCCGTCGAATAGTACAATTTAAGTGGCAGCTTTTACCAAGCGCTGCTTATAAATCTTGACGTGGAATCCTTTGAGTATTCCGTAATAGTTATAATGCAATCAGAATGTGTATTATATATAAATAAATTACGATATGAAATTGTATAGACATTTTTTTTTGTAGCGTCACGTATTCGCAAGATATGAACAGCTAACAAACTTGTAATATCCTCTTTCATTTTCTTCAATTGATGATTCTTCTCGCTTTACTATACTTTTTATCTAATCCCGTACTTAACATTGGAATGATAATTCATGAAATATCGAAGGGTTTCTGATTCGTGAGTGCTTTCCATTTCCTCTTAATCTTAATATTTCATTCTTTCATACTATGGCATAAATTGTCTGTCTGTCTGTCAACTTAATTTTAATAAGATAATCGCTTCTTGAGTCACAAATAATTATTACTGCAAACTTCTCCTCTTGATGCTACCGAGACACCCAAACAGAGAAAAGAGCCCCAAAGTGAGCAAAAACTCAATTTTGAGGATGCTTAATTGCCAAATATTCTTCTTTTTTGTCCCTATACTTTAATTAGAACATTAAATACTGAACAAATAAATTAAATATACTTTGTTTACGGTTAAGAATTTTTGTAGACATTGTAAGTACACCTTGGCAACAGGTAACAAAAGACACTATAGCAACAGGTAACAAAGACAGCATAGCTCCCGGTAACAAAGACACCATAGCTACGAGTAAAAAGACACCATAGCTATAGGTAACAAAAACACCATAGCTTCAGGTAACAAAGACACCATAGCTCCAGGTAACTAAGACACCATAGCTACAGGTAAAAAAGACACCATAACTACAGGTAACAGAGACACTATGGCTACAGGTAACAAAGACACCATAGCTACAGGTAAAAAAGACACCATAACTACAGGTAACAGAGACACTATGGCTACAGGTAACAAAGACACCAGAGCTTCAGGTAACAAAGACACCATAGCAACAGGTAACATAGCTACAAGTAACACATAGATAATGGCTATAGGTAACAGATACTATGGCTACAGGTAACAAAGTCGATATAGCTACAGGTAACAAAGATACCATAGCTATAGGCAACTAAAATATCATAGCTACAGGTAACAAAGACACCATACTTCGGCAACAAAGACACTATAGCTACAGGTAAGAGACACCATAGCTCGATAACAAAGATACCATAGTTACAGGTAAAATAAAAAGACACTATAGCTACAAGTAACAAAGACACCATAGCCACAAGTAACAAAGACACCATAGCTACAGATAACAATGTCACTATATCTACAGGTAACAAAGACAAATAGCTACGGGTAACAAAGACACCATGGCTACAGGTAACAAAGGCACCATAGCTACAGGTAACAAAGACAACATAGCTACAGGTAATAAAGACACCATAGCTACAGGTAACAAAGACACCATAGCTACAGGTAACAAAGACATCATACCTACAGGTAACAAATACACAATGGCTATAGGTAACAGACACCATGGCTACAGGCAACAAATAGGCCTACACAATGGCTATAAGTAACAGACACCATGGCTACAGGTAACAGACACCATGGCTACAAGAAACAAAGACAATATAGCTACAGGCAACAAAGACACTATAGCTATTGGCAACTAAAACACCATAGCTACTGGTAACAAAGACACCACACCTCGGCAACAAAGAAGCCATAGCTACAGGTAACAAAGACACCATAGC
>NC_090742.1:79991517-79996517 GCF_036898095.1 Palaemon carinicauda | reverse complement strand
CTAAGAGATACATCATTTATGGGATAACATGCAGGTGGTACTTGCAGAATTCATAGAGAGAGAGAGAGAGAGAGAGAGAGAGAGAGAGAGAGAGAGAGAGAGAGAGAGAGTAGCCACCAAAGCAGTAACTGGCACCATGCAACTGGCAAATTTCCAGCTCTACAAGTTTTTCCCCTCGTTTCCTCTCCCATACATACATTCATAATCCTGCAGAAACGATGGAATAAAGAGAACATATAGCAGTATATATATATATATATATATATATATATATATATATATACATACTGTATATATATATATATATATATATATATATATATACTATATATATATATATATATATATATATACATAAATACAGTATATATATATATATATATATATATATATACATATATATATATATATATATATATATATATATATATATATATATATATACTGTATACATATAATACCATATACATAATATATATTTACAAATATACATATAAATATATATACATATACATATAATATATATATATACACAATATATACTGTATATATATATATATATATATATATATATATATATATATATATATATATACATATATATACATAATGTATACTGTATATATATACAGTATATATATGTATATATATACACACATATATATATATATATATATATATATATATATATATATATATATATGTATTATGGAAAGGTTCTCTGGTCTGAGCACTAACAAAATATACTATACTATGGCTCGTGACTGGGAACCAAACAGATAATATCATATATACTATGACTGGCAAGTTAATCAACCTCTCGAATTCCAAATTACCTTGTTTGCTTTTACATTAAAACTGTTACACTTTAAAATATTATTACGCGAATTCTGAGTATTATTAAAACTTATTTAACTATCACTGTGGTTCTTAACAGGATTCGAGAAGAATCTGATTCCAAATAATGATGATTGGAATAATACACTCTTAACAAAAATAAATATATTCTATATAAATTAAAACACTTTGAAAAGAATTCGCATAACAAAATTAAGTCACTGGAAAAATATCAAGTCTAAACAAAACTTTGAATAAGACAAAAATGTTACGATCTGAAATTATACAATAACTTGACTTGAACTATTATATCTGAATAAACCTTAACCTAAGAAAAGAAATAAAGCAATAAAAATAATACGAATGTTTGAAATAATTCTGAAATAATACAATGTGTAAGTTTGACTCTTAATGAATAATAGTTAACCAGATCACTTTACAAACCTATCCTGCCTACAGGGCCATTTACAAAAAAAAATTTATATAATGCCAACACTCACCATAATACAATGAATTCAAAATCCTCTTTTAGTGTTGCATGACACACGATTTGCTTTAGGGCACAGAGTCACTTAGGAGAGGACACACTAAGGTGATGAACACTTTTAAAAACAACACACTGAGTTATGGACGTGAATGAGAGAGGGAGAGGGGAAGGAGACTATCTTCTGGCTGCAGTTTTAACTCGATCTCTATGTCTGTCTGTCTCTGATGGTAACCTAACATTGGTCACCTATATATGGGATTTTGCCTAATTCCAGAAGGTTCCAAATTATCAGGGAACCCTAGCCTCTGCCTAAGGGCGTCAGAGTTTCTAATTAGATAAAAATGCCAAGAGGTGAAATGGGGAGCCGGGGGGGGGGGGGGGTTAAGCAACTCTAGATACACATCAACGCACCCATGAGACAACTATCCCTGCTAGCTCCGCCTACCTATGGTCCCCAAAATAAAAAAAAAAGATAACATCCTCTCGCCGGGCATTGCAAAGCTTCAAAAGCATGTGTCACTGAACATTCTCTCTCTCAAACATGATGAAATACATCATAAAATATAAAAGAACATTACCTAAGCCCTTCTTCCTATCCCACACAAATCCTAAAATAAAAAGTTAATTCTTAAAAAATACATAACTTCACATATATTAACTCGAATAAAAATGTACAATGAAATTCACGACAGAAGTCTTATGTAATTTACATGAAATACTTTTATCTACATGAGAGGGGCTCATTTTACAGGCTGGGGATCATCTCTTCAATGCACAAATGAAAACAATATATCAAATATAAATAAAATTATTAATGAACTACAATATTTACTCTACACTAGACCAGCTTCGTGAGATACCTCCCCCGAAAAAAGATTATTTATCGCGGATCTGAATCCATTGCTTCAGACAGAGATAAATAATCTGCAACCACATCATCTTTACATGTTCGTTATCTTTACCTGATATACCCTTTACATAAATACAATATGGTTGCAAACATAATGACCACCGAGTTAACCTGTGATTATTATTTTTCATCTTATTCACAAAAGTTGAAGGATTGTGATCAGGCAATACTATAATCTCTTCATTTTGTGGTTGACTTACATTAATTAAGACTTTCCTTATTGCTGCGACTAACGCCAACAGTTCCTTTTCAACTGTCAAGGTGACTCGTTGCTTCTTTTTCAGCTTCGATGTCATAATGTAAACAGGGTGAAGAATTCCTTCCTCATCTTGCAATATAACAGCTCCAATACCGTTATCCGACACATGCACTTTGAAGGTGCTTGAAGTATCGGTTCCAAAGTCGATATGTCCTTCCTCAGATTTTTTCCTTTTTCCTAATATCTCAATAACTGCTTTGCTCTAAAATCTGGAATGGTTCTGGGAACTCGTTGGCGAGAGAGAATCTTCTTTCCGATGATTAGACCAACACTTACCGTCCTACCATAACCTGTCTGTTCGTACTTTTCATGGCAAACCTTTTCTTCACTTGTCCTTACCTCATTTTCAGGTCTTCCAGGGAAAATTTCCTTAACTCGCTATTTCCTTTCCTCAAATCCTAGAAATTTCCTTCGCCTGTTTCCTCTTGATCCTTCCTTTTTCCTGCCAATATTTTCTCTGGTCCTTTGCTGAAGGGTCCTGCAACCTGTCTATTCATACTCTTCCTACCAAGCCTTTTCTTAGTTCGTTCTTGACGTCATTGTCTTCATGCCTTCTAGGAAAATATTTCTTTATCTCGCCGTCCCTATTCCTCAAATTCCTGAAATATTCTCCTTCCATTTTCTCTCAATCATTTCCTTTTTCTGCTATCATTTTCTTCGGTCCTTTCCTGAAGGGTTCTCCTCGTACTTCCATAGGGCGTAATGGCGCTTCCTTGATGAACTCCTTGGGCCTTCAGCCGTTTGGCATACGTGACATGCACGGCAAAACTGGCTCATGTCCTTATGCATGCCAGGCCAGAAAAAGTGTTTCATTATCTTCTTCATCGTCTTCCTTATCTCCCTATGTCTCATTTTGTGTGCCATCACGATCACCTGTCTTCTCAACGGTACGGTAATTAATATCTGGCGATATATTCCCCCTTAGGCATTCCCAAAGATATCGGCGGGTCAATGCTTCCTCATAAGCAACCCATCCTTAAGATAATAACAGGTCGGAGACTGCTGTGCCTCCGTCTCGTCCACCACACCGTACAATAACTCCGTTAATGCTGCATCCTTCCATTGAAATATCATCAGCGTTTTCCAACTCACTTGTGTCCTACTTCTAACGTTGAATTTTCTATTTCTTCAAAGTCCACTTGTCTGGCCTTTCATTAGAAGGGGCTATTTGAGCACATTGTTGTGTTGATATTTATCCATATTGACTCATTAGGGGTAATTTGAATGAATTACTATCAATTGTGTCACGTGGTGGGCCGGGAAGTCGGGGAAAACTCGCTGGTAAGAGACTGGTGTCTCGCCAGGTAAATCCTGAACCGCAGATTAGCAGTTAGGTTCTGACTTCTTTTATGGCCTCTCGTGGCATGGTTGGAATCGACCTGGCCTTTCATTAGAAGGGGCTAGCGTTCGATCCCAAGTATGAGCTAGAAATTTATTTCTATTTGAGCACAATGTTGTGTTGATATTTATCCATATTGACTCATTAGGGGTAATTTGGATGAATTACTATTAATTGTGTCACGTGGTGGGCCGGGAAGTCAGGGAAAACTCGCTGGTAAGAGACTGATGTCTCGCCAAGTAAATCCTGAACCGCAGATTAGCAGTTAGGTTCTGACTTCTTTTATGGCTTCTCGTGGCATGGTTGAAATCGATCTGGCCTTTCATTAGAAGGGGCTAGCGTTTGATCCTAAGTATGAACTAGAAATTTATTTCTATTTGAGCACAATCTCATGTTGATATTTATCCATAATGACTCATTAGGGGTAATTTTAATGAATTACTATCAATTGTGTCACGTGGTGGGCCGGGAAGTCGGGAAAAACTCGCTGGTAAGAGACTGATGTCTCGCCAGGTAAATCCTGAACCGCAGATTAGCAGTTAGGTTCTGACTTCTTTTATGGCGTTTTGTGGCATGGTTGAAATCAACCTGGCCTTTCATGAGAAGGGGCTAGCGTTCGATCCTAAGTATGAGCTAGAAATTTATTTCTATTTAAGCACGATGTTGTGTTGATATTTACCCATATTGACTCATTAAGGGTAATTTGAATGAATTACTATCAATTGTGTCACGTGGAGGGCCGGGAAGTCGGAGAAAACTCGCTGGTAAGAGACTGATGTCTCGCCAGGTAAATCCTGAACCGCAGATTACCAGTTAGGTTCTGACTTCTTTTATGGCTTCTCGTGGCATGGTTGAAATCGAACTGGCCTTTTATTAGAGGGGGCTAGCGTTCGATCCCAAGAATGAGCTAAAAATTTATCTCTATTTGAGCATGTTGTTGTGTTGATATTTAGCCATATTGACTCATTAGGGGTAATTTGAATGAATTACTATCAATTGTGTCACGTGGTGGGCCGGGAAGTCTGAGAAAACTCGCTGGTAAGAGACTGATGTCTCTCAAGGTAAATCCTGAACCGCAGACTAGCAGTTAGGTTCTGACTTCTTTTATGGCTTCGCGTGGCATGGTTGGAATCGACCTGGCCTTTCATTAGAAGGGGCTAGCGTTCGA
>NC_090742.1:79961517-79984017 GCF_036898095.1 Palaemon carinicauda | reverse complement strand
GCAATACCTTAAAGATCAACAATCATTATAAAGGTGAACTTTGTGGGTGTCAGGAACCTCCGAATGTAATAACGAAAAACACTTAATAGGATGTTGTAAGGAAAGAAAAAACCATATTTGAATCCAAGGGTAAATTTTAACCGATTCTAAAGGAACTGAATATGAATATCTAGGAAATGTGTGATGGCATATCGCATTCATCACTTGAGAAGGATTAGTTTTAAAAGATGGGATAAGCCGGATTAGTAAATCGGTCAATCGGATTACTTATCCCGAAATGCAGACATGTGGAAATAGTAATATAATGGTTAACTGTTAAGGAGCAATTGCATGTATTCTCTTAATCTAGAAATTAATTTCATCCGAAAGGTATAATGCAAATTAGAAACGGTAGATATCGACTGTTTATAAGTTATAGATTTAAAATTTTGATTGAAATGTGATGTCCACTGCACGGGACTTTGAAATTATCCACAAGGTAATGTCTGTCTATTTGTCATCGCGTTCGGATTACCCGTAAATAAAACGCAAATAAAACATAAAATACATCAGAATCATCTACATTTCTGATGTAGTACAAACTTGACATGCTGACGCTGACAAAAAAATTAATGTAATTGGAGAGGTACAATTTTTTTCCAGTTTTTTTTTTTTATTTATTTATTTATTTTTTTTAAATGGAGTTTGTGCGCTGGAGAATTGTGATGGAACTTTTGAAGATTACTTATTAAATGAAAAAAAAATAGTTTATTACTTTTAAAGATAAATTTATCAATTAACTGTCATAGGTATGGAGATTAATCAATGGTAATTATTCTTAATCTCTTCGTAAACGCTTTGACAAACTGTACTAAATGAACCTTTATTTCGGATGCTTCAAAGATATTCTCAATAACAACTGTATATCAGATTTGTCCAAAAGACTATTCGAGAAACTAATTGATAGATAGAACAGTTAATAAAAAAAAGATTATATGGAACTATCAAATGGCATTGTTACGAGTTATCATAAAAAAAAATAAAAAAAAGAAACTTGTAATTACGATGGTTTATTCCCTACCCTAAGCAGATAAAGGCTAAGAGCAACATATAAAACTCATTGGTGTCTATGATTTCGTCAGGTCTGCTATAAAACTTCACGGATGTATAACTTTCATAGTATTGTTTCCCCACATTGTGAAATTACTGTAAATGTTCAGGGTCTGAGATCTCAGGAAAGATAACGGGTTTAATCATTCCTTAATTGTATCAGTTGGTTTATATTACAATTATAAACACTGGTAGCATTGTTTCTCCAATTCCTTACTGCACTGAGCTACTTTCCTTGTTGTAGCCGTTGGGTATGCAGCACCTTACTTTTCTAATTAAGGTTGTAGGTTGGCTAGTAAGAATATTGCATACGATAGTGAAATAGGAGATTAGGGAGAGTTAGGAATTGGCCAAATTAGCCATATTATGTACGAATGATACAAGGAACTTTAGTGTTATGCAAATGAAGTGTGTATGATATGCATGTATTTAGGAAAAGTTAAAACAACTATAACATTAAGTTTTTTAATTGAAGTACTAAGACATTACGTCGCTCCAACGATGCTACGAGAGTTTATTAAAACTCTTAGGTGTTCTTTGTCAATTTTACTTTGAGAATTTCTGCCAAAATAATGCACAATAAAAAAAATTTTCGACTATAAATTCATGGCTGAAATTTTAGCCTTGTATGAAAATATCTTTAACATCTGTGTTATCTTATTGTCAGTTTTTTAGTGGATCCTTTTTTAAACACACACACACATACACACACACACACACACACACACACATATATATATATATATATATATATATATATATATATATACATATACATATATGTATGTAAATATATATATATATATATATATATATATATATATATATATATATATATATATATATATATATATATATATACTGTATATATGTGTGTGTGTATGTGTGTGTGTTTCAGATGTTTTGTGGTTTTAATAAGAACGTGTCTTGTATTGTTCGTGTTATGTTCTGATGTTACTTTTTTTTTTCTTTTTTTTTACTGAATCTTGCTCTTTGTAATTCCATGAAATTACATCAAGCACGAATCTTGTACTTCCATAACAAGGAAGGCTGAACATAATCTTTTATGAAGACTCATGAACTTTCTTTTTAGCCTAACTTTTCGAAAGCCCATTTTCGTAGTGTTGATGTTCTCCAGTAACAGTCGTGAGTAGTACTGCAATTCTATTTATGGCGCTAAGCATTGAAAAGCTTATAATAGGAAAGGGATGTAACGCCAACATAGACAGCGAAATGTTGAATAGAATGAAAAGTTGCAAGACTTACAGATTCCATCGAAAGGCGTTGAATACAGTATAGAACATCTATTGCAATGGTAATTGACTCTCAGTTCATAGCCATATTTCAAGTCAATGGCCATTCATTGATTTCAAAGTCACTATATATAGACCAAAGGCAAATTGTGAAAGTAGTAAGGATGTGAATAAATAGATATTCTATGATTAATCAAGGAATTGTTATTATTACTAGCTAATCTACAACCCTAGTTGGAAAAGCAGGATGCTATAAGCCCATGGGATCCATCAAGAAAAAAATAGTCCAAGGATCCAAGGAAATACGGAAATAAACAAACTACATGAAAAGTAATGCAATTAAAATAGAATATTTTAAAAATAGTAACATTAAAACAAATTTTTCATGTTAACTATAAAAAGAGACATATTTAACAAACCTTTTAACATTGCGACCTATATTAGGGGATTAACGTGAGGAGATTACCATAACTCACTTTAGACTTAGTGGAGGAGTAATTCCACCTCTTTATCTCTACGTATGTATCAAGTTTAGTCAAAACTATCTCCAGCATACTTCAGGTGCATGCCTCATTATCTCTACATAATTATCAGAGTAATAGGCATAATAAAAGAACATTCTAATCTGTTTTGTACATAAGGGTATTCATGCCAGCTACTTGTTTGCTGGCTAACAAATAGCATCTAGTTCCATTATCAAAGAATGGGTCTAAGGTTCTCGTAACTTGTTGCCTGAAGCCGCAGGAACCTCTCGACGGATCCCCGACCATAGATGGCAGACGTCGTACTCTTTTTTTTTTTTCCTATGCTCTCTCCCGCCCTCCTACTCTCTCTACTCTCTTTCTTCCCTATGGACTCCCCTCACAGCTTAACTTCCTTTATGGTACAAGTTCTCTCTCTCTCTCTCTCTCTCTCTCTCTCTCTCTCTCTCTCTCTCTCTCTCTCTCTCTCTCTCCACCTTTACTTATTGCTCATTTGGTCGTTCCCTCTTTGTTTTTGTAGTGGATATTTCTTTCATTTTTTATTTGGAAACATTTAAATGTTTCTCGGTAACTTGGTATATGGAAATGGAATTTGATTTGACTCAATTCTATTTACAGGACTTTTTTTTTTTTTTTTTTTTTTTTTTTTTTTTTTTTTTTTTTTTTTTTTTCGTACCCAACGGTTGTGCTGCTTTAGGGATCACGAGTCTCATACACTTCCAGGAATATCTTGGTACATAGTATTACGAGAAAGATTGAAATGTTGAACGTATATATGACAATGCAAATGGGGGATATTACACTCAACAATTTTGTAGGCAGCGTCAACAAAAAGTGCCATAGATGGGACTTCTGTATATTCTAACTTTTCTCATTAATCTTTTATTCTTTGTTTACCCTTTAATATCACCCTTTATCCTTATCCAATGAGAAGTTTTACTTTAATTTCCATATTTCAACTTCAGCCTCATCTAAATTTTCAGGCAACCTGTTTCTCGCATTAAATTGGTTATCAAAGTTACGAAACAACTACCATGTATGATATTTTTAACTACGTTTACTACCATTAGTATTATTTAGTCATGATAAGCAAAATGAAAAATAGATTTTGTGATCAATATTTCTTTCAACTACAATAACACTTTAAAAGGCAAATACCACATCACATATTTCTGAAATTACTTAATGGCTACTGTTTTCAATAACGTAAATCACCTTAAGTTATTTCACGACAACTTAAATTTATATAAACCACCATTCTTTTTTCTCCAATGAACCAATATGTTTTGAATGAAGACTTATTATATATCATTACTTTATATTTATCTATCTATTAATATTTAGGGTTTATGCAATATAAACTCACTAAGTTACTATTTTGGGGGGATTTATGCATTATAAACTTAATTAATTATTCTTTTAGGTTCTATGCCCATATGAATTCACATTTAATTCTATTTCTGCGCAGTCCTTAAGAGCTTTGCAGCGCGGCTTACAGCTTATGGACAAGACTTGAAAACAAAATCCTTTAATGGTTAATGAAAGAGCGACAGTCTCTCTACATCAAGCGTCGAGGGAAAAGTCCTCTTGTGGACCAAACTGAGTACGTTCGGTACGAATCTTGCAGGAAACTATAACTGAATCTGCTGTTGACGATTCATTGATTCGTTTATATATACATACAGTATACACGTGTGTGTATATATTATTACGATTAGCGATTTATGTAAATTCTCGAGCTCCAAAACTCACCTGCTTATATTACATAATTTGATACACAATAAAAAACTCCGAGCTCTGAGAATAGTACGCAACTCACAGACAATAATATATATGAACACTGAATCTCTAAAAGGTCTCTTTACTTTACACTCCAAACATAACTAGGCGATTACTTTACTTTTAACCGGAACTATTCTTGAATCAACCCCTTAAAGTCGTTTCTTAGTCAGGGGTTACGAGCAAAGCACAGAGAAGAGTATTGCTGATGGAAATAATACACACTTTACAAAAATAAATATATTCTATAAAAAATAACAATTCGAAATTAACACCAAAATTAAGTCATTCCAAATATTAAATCTGAACTACACCTTAGACTAAGACAAAAATGATACTCTATAAAAATTATACAATCACTTGTTTCACTAGAAATTAATTTATGAAAATATTTAATTTTAGCAATTAATAAAAAAATGACACTTTAACACTAATAGAAAATAAATCAGAAGTACACTTACATATACTTAACTGTTACTCTTATGTCCTTTGGCTAAAAAAGGATACTGAATGGTTAAGCAAAATAAATACACTTTGCTGTTATTATTATTATTATTATTATTATTACTTGCTAGGCTACAACACTATTTGGAAAAGTTTAATGCTATATGCCCAGGGGCTCCAACAGGGAAAATAGCCCAGTGAGGAAAGGAAACTTAAGGAAAAATCAAATATTTCAAGAAGAGTAACATTATATTAAATATCTCCTATATAAACTATAAAAAACTTTAACAAAACAAGAGGAAGAGAAATAAGATAGAATATTGTTCCCAAGTGTACCCTCAAGCAAGAGAAATCTAACCCAAGAGAGTGGAAAACCATGGTACAGAGGCTATGGCACTTCCCAAGACTAACGAACAATGGTTTGATTTTGGAGTGTCCTTCTCCTAGAAGAGCTGCTTACCATAGCTAAAGAGTCTCTTCTACCCTTACAAAGAGGAAAGTGGCCACTGAACAATTACAGTGCAGTAGTTAACCCCTCGGATTTAGAAGATTTGTTTGCTAATCTCAATGTTGTCAGGTGTATGAGGACAGTGGAGAATGTGTAATAGATAGGCCAGACAATTCAGTGTGTGTGTAGGCAAAGGGAAAATGAACCGTAACGGGAGAGAAGGATCCAATGTAGTACTGTCTGGACAGTCAAAAGGCCTCATAACTCTCTAGTGGTAGTATCTCAACGGCTGGCTGGCGCCAAGGCCAACCTCTACCTGGTTTAACCTAATCTCACAGGGCCAGTTATAAAAATTAATACTACAAAATGTACTTACATTAACACACTACACTTTTAACCAAGGCACACAATAATATCACCAATGTTTGAACAACACTATACACAGTAGGTGTTGGAAAGAAATCACTATTCATGCTTAAGAGGAAAACACTATTCACGTTTGAGATGAGTTATGTAGAGGCTGGAGAGAGGGCTGGTGGACTTTGGCTCTTTCAGAGGGATAGGCTGGATCTCTTCTGTCTCCTATGCAAGTCTAGGTCCTATATATATTAACTTAATTTATCTAGAAATTTCTAGTAAATCATTCTCGTAGCAAGGGGGTATGGCTTTAGTGGCGTAAGGTTGCCAACTTAGTAATTTGTAGAAGGGGTACTAACATAGCTTGCGAGGCCACTCTCTCAGCTAAATCCACCCACCTCTTATAACATTAAGATTAAACTTTAGTCTAGAACCTTCCTAGAACTTCCAACCACTTGGAAACATGATGCAATCCCTAGCGTGTGTGTCATAGAGCATACCTTTTAACAAGATTACATAAGACTTCATAACAAAACTATGTGAAATGGAAATTTAATTCTTTAAAATAACATAAATTTACATATACAAAACTGAATGAAAAAACAACTAAAGGAATAAACTGTGCCATCTTGTAATTCAACAATATTAAATTGCTTTCCCAAAATTATATCCAAACAATACACAAAATCCTATCAACACTGTACTATTTAAACCTTTAATCAAAACACAACCCTGTTATCACCAATATATAAAACAGACTCGCTCGATCCCAAGGGTCTGCACACCAAAAACATATTATATAATGATGGCTCCCGGGTCTGGGCACCAAAAATATATTATACTATGGCTCATGACTGGGAACCAAAAATACAATATTATATAGACTACTACTGGCAAGTAAATCAACCTCTTGAATTCCAAACTCACTTGTTTGCTTTTACATTAAAACTGTTACACTTTAAAATATTAATACACGATCTCCGAGACAGCTAAATAACTCCCAGACAGAAATAATATCCAAAGGTCTTGAGTACACTCAAAACTAAACTGGGTAGTTATCATTACAGATAAACTTACTACATTCCATTAACAAGATACGAGCGGATACAATTCTAAACAATGGTGATTGGAATAATACACTCTTTACAAAAATAAATATATTCTATATGAATTACAACACTTTGAAAGAATTTACATAAATCAAATAAATCACTCGAAATATTAAGTCTGAACAAAACTTAGATCGAGACAAAAAAGTTATGATCTGAAAATTAAATATTAACTCGACTTGAACTATTATATCTGAATAAACCTTAGACTAAGGAAAAGAAATAACACTTATGGAAACTATACAATCCCTGGTTTCACTTGAAATTAAATCTGAATGCAATATTTAAGTTTGACACTTAATAAAAGATAGATAACCAGATCACAATACAAATACCTAACCTTCCTACAGGTCCGTTTACAAAACTCTAAGAGAAGTGTTATAAGTGCTCACTACACATGATATATGCGGAGGCACAAAATAACTTTGGAGAGGACACACTATATATATACTGATCACTTTTAAAACAATACTCTGAGCTGTGTGCAAGAGGGAGAGAGGTGAAGATGGCTGTCTTCAGGCTGGAAATCTATCTGTCTATCTAACCCTGGTGACGGCTTATATATGAAACTTAGCTACTTCAACAAACTTCCCAAAGAACTGGCAAGCCTTGAGGGCCGGGTAAAGGCATCCGAGTTACCAAGTATTGCTCTCTCAAACGTGTACTCACGCAACACCAGACGGCTCTCTCAGTCAGCTACCTCCGCCCACCCTTTGTCACCGAAATAAAAAAAGATAACATCCTATATCTAGGCTTTTTGCAAATTTTCCAAAGCATATGGTACACTACGTATTCTCTAACAAACATACATATGCCCTTGTTCATATTCCATATAGTCACATAACAGTCTAAAACAGATAATGTAAAACTTCTTAACAAATACAAGAAATACAAATTTAATTCTTAAAAATAACGTAATTTTACATATACTAACTTGATTAAAGAATGTAATGAAATTAACGAAGAAGGTCTTACGTAATTTACATAATAAATTTAAGTCTACACGAGGAGAAATCATCTTAAGAGCTGCCTAACCTCTCTTTAATGCAAAAATAAGATATGAATAAAACCATTAATAAACTACTGTATTTGCTCTACACTAAACCAGCTTCGTAAGAGAGTATATATACACACACACACACATATTTATATATATATATATATATATATATATATATATATATATGTATATATATACATAAATATACATCTATATATATTATATCTATACATATATATATATATATTATATCTATACATATATATATATATATATATATATATATATATATATATATATATATATATATATATATATATCATATACACACATGCATATATATATATATATATATATATATATATATATATATATATATTACAGAATATACATTGCATATACTGTATATATACTGTATACACTCAGCCCCACACACACACCTACATTATATATATATATATATATATATATATATATATATATATATATGCTATATGTATATATAAGCATTGCAATTCTGAAGCGTAACATTCCTTTTCATTGTTTTGAGATATATTGAGGGATGAGATGGCAAGGCCAACATCATTCATCTTGAGCCCATCAAACACAGTCGCCTAATGTGAGCGTGATTGGGTGTAATTTGCGGACCTATCAAACGGGGGTTGAATGCAACTCCCGTCAACTTGGGAGATCACTTTTGCTGATTGCAATTTTGTTGCCATATCTTTATACAGATACACGCTTACACAAACACACACACACTCAGAAACCACACACTCCCTCAAATTGCCGAACAAGCGGGTTGGAGTTAGGAAAGGGGAAGGGGTGAAATCAGTGTGCGGGCATGTTCGTGAGTGCACATTTATCTAAAACTTTAGCTGTTATTTTTGACAGTTAGGGTACACTAGTGTATATATATATATATATATATATACACACATATATATATATATGTATATATACATATATATATACGTATATATATATGTATATATATATATATATATTCATATATATATAATATATATATGTATATATATATATATATATATATATATATATATATATATATATACATATATATATATATATATATATATATATATATATGTATATATATATATATATATATATATATATATATATATATATATATATATATATATATATATATCTTCTTACGATGCTGGTCTAGTGTAGAGTAAATACCGTGGTTTATTAATGATATTATTTATATTATATACAGCTTTCATATATGCATTGGAAAGATGACAGCCAACTCTTAAAATGAGCCCCTCTCATGCAGATGTAAGTATTATATGTCAATTACGTAAGACATACGTTGTTAATTTCATTATATTCTTTATTCAAGTTAGTATATGTAAATTTACGTTAGTTTTAAGAATGAACTTTTATTTCACGTAATTTTGTTACGAAGTCTTACATAATCTGTTTGAGAATGTTATTTGACCATACACAATATGAACAAGGGCTTAGGTAATGTTCTTTTATATTTTATGAGGTATTGCGTCATGTTTAAGAGAGAATGCTCAGTAACATGTGCTTTGGAAACTTCTGTACAACGTGCAAAGGACCTAGTGATAGGATGTTATCTCTTTTATTTCGGGGACAAAGGGTAGGTGGAGCTAGTTGACTGAGAGAGCTGTCTGTCATGGCGTGACAAGCATTCAGGAGAGCAACACTTAGCAACTCTGGCCTTTTGCTCGGTCCACCACGCTTCCCAGTTCGTTGGGAAATTTCTAGAAACAGTTAGGTTTCATATAAAAACGGGACACCAGGCTTACAGTGATAGATAGAGATAGAGAATTGCAGCCTGAAGACAGCTCTCTCCCCTTCTCCCTCTCTCACACACAGCTCGAGTGTTTTGTTTTAAATGTGCACAGTGAAAAATCAAAATTTTGACGTGAGGAATATTTGTAATCATATTGAGTGCTTATAAAAATTCTATAAGAGTTTTGTAAACGGCCCTGTAGGAAGATTAGAGATTTGTATTGTGCTCTGGTTATCTATGTTTCACTAAGTGTCAAATTTGAATAATGTATTATTCAGATTTAATTTCAAGCTTTTGTATAATTTACATTGCATTATTTCTTTTCTTAATCCAAGGTTTATTCCGATATAATAGTTCAAATAAAGTTGATATATAATTTTCAGATTGTAACATTTTTGTCTCAATCTAAGTTTTTTACAGACTTAATTTTTTTCCAGTGACTTATTTTGTTATGTAAATTCTTTCAAAGTATTGTAATTTATATAAGATAATTTTTTTTTTTTTAAAGAGTGTGTTATTTCAATCACCATCGTTTAGAATCAGATTCCGCTCGTATCCTGTCAAGAACCACCGTAAATTTTCAATAATACTTTAAAGTAATTACCCAATTTGGTTTTGATTGTGCTTAGGACACCTTTGGATATTCAGTGCTTTATATATTGCTGTCTAGGAATTATTTAACTGTCTCAGAATTAGTGAATTAATATTTTAGTGTAACAATTTTAATGTAAAAGCAAACAATTAAGTCTGGAATTCGATTAACTTGCCTGTCGTAGTATATATAATATTATATGTTTGGTTCCCAGTCACGAGCCATGGTATAATATATCTTTAGTGCCCAGACCAGGGAGCTATATATATATATATATATATATATATATATATATATATATATATATATATATATATAAATATATATATATATATATATATATATACATATATATATATATATATATATATATATATATATAAATATAAATATAACAAATATATATATACATATATATATATATATATATATTATATATATATATATATATATATATATATATATATATATATATATATATATAATATATACGGTGTACCGTGTGATATCTTTCTTACAATTTTCATTAGGATTAATGTTGTATGCTATCCAATAAAAAATAGAATACCACTTTAAATAGAATACTAGAAGTGGCGCTGAACACTTTTTCTGTTCAATAAATTTATATATGCTTATATGAAATTTCAGTTCTTTAACTGTTCTATTCTGATCAACAAAAAGTATAATACGTTCGTATGAGCTCATTTTTTTTCCCCAGGACATTTCATCTAACTATATATCCTTTGCAATAAATTTATAAAAAAAATTATCCTTTTTTTTCACAAAATAAACATTTTTATTTTTTTTTGCTATAAAGGTAATTGCAGTATAATAGCATAGGATATTCCATGATATTTTACATCCCAATATCCCCTGTAATAGAAGTACATTGAATATCTATATGGTGGTGCATGTGATCCGTCAAAAGGACTGCTAAATATTTAGATAGATATTCACACACACGTAAACATAGATTCAACCGTTCCCACCCCCTTCTTCTTTCTTAACTACAACCCCTCTTACCATGGCAGGGCTACTCTCTCGTATCCCACCAAGGGGCGTGGGGAGACCAATAGTTATATGTCTTGTCGCTTAGCGTCACAGGAATATATATATATATATATATATATATATATATATATATATATATATATATATATATATATATATATAATGTACACACACATATATATGTATATATATATATATATATATATATATATATATATATATATATATATATTCATATATTTTTATATATAACCAGACAAATGCTCTTTATTATATATGGGAGATGTAAAGACAACCTAATTTGTTTGCCACAGCAAGGAATGAAAATAAAAATACAAATTAGATAAAATGAAATTATATTAAATTCCAATGCTTTGTGTTTATTCAAAATTTGCCTTTGAAGAAAACTGAAGGTCAGCCTCGCGGAGATAGATCTTCAAGTAGCACACTAATCCTTCAAACCTCTTCCTTCACTACATAATCGTTCTGTTGCTGATCGTACTTTCTTTTCTTGGTATACAGTTGTTTACGTGCATGCATGTTAACATGCATACACATACGTCATGTATACAAACATCAATCCATATATATATATACATATATATATATATATATATATATATATATATATATATATATATATATGCAGAAGAACCACAGGGAAAATGAAAATACGGAATATACACTTAAGTCCTGACTAGTTTCTGAGGAAGTAACACGAAACTAGTCAGGACTTAAGTGTATATTCCGTATTTTCATTTTCCCCGTGGTTCTTCTGCATCTGAGCATCACGTTTTCCTGTGATTTTTACGCATATATATATATATATATATATATATATATACTATACACACACACACACACATATATATATATATATATATATATATATATATATATCTCCATATGTATATATATATATATATATATATATATATATACATATATATAATATATATATATATATATATATATATATACATATATAATATATATATATATATATATATATATATATATATATATATATGTATATATATGTATATATATGCATATATATATGTAAACACATTTACATATATATATAATATATATACATATATTATACATATATATAGATACATATATGTGTGTGTGTGCGTGTCCCATGTTAACGGATAATGAGACATCAGAACATGGGGTTTTTTTCACTTTATTACAAAAGGTTCGTAAGTACACCGTACACAGCTACTCTCTCTCTCAGGTGATAGCCTTGTCTAATAGAGTGCCCAAAGGCAA
Organism: Palaemon carinicauda; assembly: GCF_036898095.1. Lineage (NCBI taxonomy): Eukaryota > Metazoa > Arthropoda > Malacostraca > Decapoda > Palaemonidae > Palaemon > Palaemon carinicauda. The sequence continues at coordinate 79,971,383 of NC_090742.1, read as the reverse complement.
CAAACTACCCTTCGCTATCAAAATGCAATCTTGCTACGACAACATGCTCAGTTATAGGTTTTGTGGAATTCTCATGATTATAAAGTTCACTTACCATGATGTACAACACATATCTTCATACAAGAATTAGGATATATATATATATATATATATATATATATATACATATATATATACATATATATATATATATATATATATATATATATATATATATATATATATATATATATATATATATATATTATACTATGACTCATGTCTGGGAACCAAACATGTAATATTATATACATTATGGCTGGTAAGCTAAACAACCTCTCTAGTTCCAGACTTACTTGTTTGCTTTTACATTACATCTGTTACACCTGGAAATATTAATACCCAAACTCTGAGACAGTTCCATAACTCCCAGACAGCAATATATGAAACACTAAATATCCAAAGGTCTCTTAAGTACACTCAAAACAAAACTGGGTGATTATTCTTAAGACTTATTCAAACAAATTCTCTATTACAATTCTACAACAGGATACGAGCGAACACTAATTCAAACACTGGTGATTGGAATAATACTCTTTTTACAAAAATGAATATATTCTATATAAATTACAACACTTTGAAAAGAATTTACATAAAACAAATAAATCACTCGAAATATTAAGTCTGAACAAAACTTAGATCAAGACAAAAATGTTACAATCTGAAAATTATATGATCACTTGACTTGTTAAATCTGAATAAACCTTACACTAAGACAAAAGAAATAATACTATGAAAATTATACAATCACTTGTTTCACTTGAAATTAAATCTGAATACAATATTTAAGTTGATACTTGATAAAAAAATATAACCACATGACGATACAAGTACTTTTCACATTCCTACAAGGCTGTTCGGAAAAACTAAGAGAATCTTTAAAAATACTCACTGTTTACAAAAACCCGTCATACCAAAACTTTAAAATTTCACTGAACACTTTTAACCCTGGATAGGTACGGTGGGTCGTTTGCGACCCCGAGCGTAAAAAAAAAACAGGTTTTTCTCACGTGACTCACCCCTGTGACTGAATTTGTGGGTGATCGACCTGCAGGAGGTGTCTCCCCTACACGCTCTAGTAGTGTCCAGATGTGCATTGCTGTAGCTGTACTCCTTCCCCGATTTCTGAGACGCGTCGGGGTCGTTCGCGTCCGAGTTTACCCTTCTGAGGTAGTTTGCATAATTATCAAAGTTATTACGTATTATGAAATTGTCGTAGAATGGTGCAACTTGTATAGGTTATCAGTTGTGGAAAGTCTTGGTGGATTGTTTGGCTACCATGTGCATGTTTTTTTTTTTAGTTAAAATGTCGTTCATCACCACGAGGACCATTTTACCGCGAGTGCCCCTTTTTCATTTTTTTTCATTTTTTTGCCAAGTCATTTTTCCGTAAGATATTGCCAAATAGTGTCGTAAAAATTTTGCTTGTTTAGTGTTGGAAAGTGTGTCTAGATGATCTGGCTACCCATGCATGACTTTGTTTTTGTCAGATACGACGTAGTTATTGGTATATTGGGTATTTAACTGCGGTTACCAATTTCTGTTTTTTTTTCAATATTTGTAAAAATTTACTACGTAGTAAGGAATTGCCGTATATTATTGATTTTTTTTTCATGTTTATGTGTTAGAAAGTGTGCCTTGATGGTTGGGCTAACACGTGCATGTCTTTTTTTTTATCTGAGATGCCGTATATTAGAATGTTGGGCATTTTTCCGCGAGTGCCCCTTTTTATTTGTTTTGCATTTTTTTGCTTAGTCATGTTACCGTAAGGAATTGGCAAGTAGTGTCGCAAAACTTATATTTTTATAGTGTTGGAAAGTGTTTCTAGATGATCTGGCTACCCATGCCTATTTTTTTTTTAGCCAGATATGGCGTATATATACGTATGTGTTCGATTTTCCTGTGATTGCCATTTTTTCGTTTTTTCCCATTTCTTTCAAAATTACTACGTACTAAGGAACTATCACAGAGTAATATTTCATTTATATGTTTATTTGTCGGAAAATATGCCTTGATGGTTTGCCTAGCACGTGGCTGAAATTTTTTTTTTTCTGAAATGCCGTATATTAGAATGGCCATTTTTCCACGAGTGCCCCTTTTTATTTGTTTTGCATTTTTTTGCTTAGTCATGTTACCGTAAGGAATTGGCAAGTAGTGTCGCAAAACTTATATTTTTATAGTGTTGGAAAGTGTTTCTAGATGATCTGGCTACCCATGCCTATATTTTTTTTAGCCAGATATGGCGTATATATAGGTATGTGTTCGATTTTCCGGTGATTGCCATTTTTTCGTTTTTTCCCAATTCTTTCAAAATTACTACGTACTAAGGAACTATCACAGAGTAATGATTCCTCTAGATGTTTATTTGTCGGAAAATTTTGTTTACTTTTTTTTTGATTGAATATCATCAAATTTTTTTAGCTAAAATATTGTTTTACATTTTTTTTTTTCGATTTTATTTCCCTTCAAAAAAAAATTTTTGGGTCAGAATTTTGATTTTATATTCGTAAAATAATCGACAATTATCCAGCAACCCACCATACAATTTTTATGCATATCCAATAATAATTAGATTAGTAAATAACACCTTGAAATTGACATACCCTTCCTACATTTCAAGTGGCAGATTAGGGAGTCTGAGTCAGTGTGGTTGGCGGCCATTTTGTGGACATATCCGAAGCGTAAGCTGCCCTATCTATATATATTCTTGTTCCCTATAGAATTTGTGATATTTTGGTATATTTTTACCTGCATAAATATCATATTATATATTAAATATATGTATTTTTTTACGAAATTTCTAAGTACTCAAAAAATTACCTTTAGATATGGCCCCTGATATAAATGTAATTTACAAAATAATGAAGATTTTTTTACATATTTCTATTTTAGGATAACATATGTTTATTCCCTAAAAAAATTAGCCACTTCCTATTTCATTTGGGTACCCAAAAAAATTCATGAAATTTGGACAATTTTTTTTGGCCAAAAAAAGTTACCCTTTTTTTCTCATTTCAGATCTTCACCTCCATGGGTCTGACTTCATCCAAAATACATCAAGATGTGTCCTAAACATTCAAGAATCAATTCCTAAAAGGATTTGTGTATATATGTATAAACTTTTTTTTTATGAATTTTTATGTCAGGTCTTTTTTTTTTCTACTTAATTTTTTAAAATATTTATAATAAATAGTTTTTCTGCAGATGAGTAGTATTTATCTTTACAGTTGTTTTAAGCATTCATTGAAGTTTTTTTTGGCAAAAGAAAAAAGGAGGTTACTGCAAAAACTGATTTTTCAAGAATTTTTTTTGGCGTCGGGGTCGTTCGCGTCCGAGTATACCCTTAAAGGGGTGTCCGAGGACCGTACCTATCCAGGGTTAAACCAATACACTGGGCTGAGTATGAGAGAGAGATGGTGGAGATGGATATGTCTTAAGGCTGGAATTCTCTATCTAATCTATGCAAGCCTGGGGTCACTTTCATAAGAAAATTAGCTACTTCCAGAAGATTCCCAAAGATCTAGGAAGAGTGGGGGGCTGGCCTAAGGACATCAGAGTTACCAAGTATTGCTCTCTTGAAGACATATCCATGCAACCCGAGACGAACTCTCTCAGTCAGCTAGCTCCACCCACCCTTTGTCCCTGAAATAAAAAAAAAAAGATAAGATCTATCACTAGGTTTTTCAGAAAATTCCAAACCACATGGCATTAGATGAATTACATATTTTCTCACAAAAATGACGCAATACCTCATAAAAATATAAAAATCATTACATAAGCTCTTGTTCATATCTAGTATGGATTACATAACACTCTCAAAAATTTTACATAAGACTTCGTAACGGAATACATGAAATAAAAAGTTAATTCTTAAAAATAATGTAAATTTACATATAGTAACTTGAATGAAAAATACACTAAAATTAACGAAGAAAGTCTTACATAATTTACATAATAAATCACGTCTACACAAGAGGAACTCATCTTACGGGCTGGCTATTCATCTCTCTAATGCACAAATGAAATATATAAAGAAATCATGAATAAATTATTGTATTTACTCTACACTAGACCAGCTTCGTAAGAATATATATGTGAGTATGTGTGTGTGTATATATATATATATATATATATATATATATATATATATATATATATATATATATATATATTATATATACACATACTATATTGATATGTGTGTAAAAATTATAATTTTAATATAATTTTGACTAGTTCAATAAGAACATTAGCAGGTAGTTGATTAAGATAATAATAATAATAATAATGATAATAATAATAATAATGATAATAATAATGATAATAATAATAATAATAATAATAATAATAATAATAATAATAATAATCGTAATTAAGCATTTGATACATGATTCTATCTCAGAGTCGTGCTCATGCTTAAATACTTCGAGTAGGACATTTAGGGTTTTTCAAAAGCTCAGACAGTAGAACCACTTTCAATCAATCGATTTACATCTTTCTAAATAAAATTACCTCTCTGTCTTTTCAAGTACTACTTTCAATCTATAAATTAAAATTCTCCAAAATGAAATTGTCTTTCTGTGTGTTTATTTGTTCAATTAAATAACTTAGTACGTTGATAGGTGCAAAAGAATCTTTATCAATATAAGCTTTCTTGAAATGTCTAGTTTAAAGGTTTTAAAGGCAACTCATGAAAGGCAGAGGTAAGGGACAGTGACAATGTCCCAGCTAGTAGGATAATGCTATGGAGACTGACCATATGTGCATAAGATCGGCGCCCAAGCCAAATCTCCACCAAAGCTAGGACCAGGGAGGACCAGGCAATGGTTGCTGATGACCCAGCATGTAGACTATAGGTTCATACAAAATAACACGAATCTAAGTAAATTCGTTTCTGAAGTTGTCAATGGGCCACAAGAATAATCCATAAGTGGTCGTAATAAAGTTAGTATAGCCAGAAACACAACAGAACTGGCTAAGTGAACGTATAAACCAAATACTAAACTATCTATTCAACTGTTCTGATGGTGATGTTTTCAACCACAGATGCATAAAGCTGCAAAAATGCACGATAGGTCATGATACTGAGGAAAACTATTAGATAAACAAAGTAGGTATTTTCGCTTTTTGTATCCGTCGGTGCAATTTAGAAGTCATTGGATTAAAGACTAAAAGTATAGGGCCATTTGAAAATAAAATTCAAGAGATGGGTAAATTGAAGCCGCCTGCATGTTGTCTGCTCTTACTGAGTTTTGATAGATATGTTTGGTACTTGACTCGGAAAACTGACTTTGCTGTGAAAAATATCATAAAAACAATATATAAAAAATCACATGGTCAGGTGTCAACTAAATCTTTGGGGAATATCAATTTTAGTCTAAAGAGTCCCGTCTAGAGACAAGTTCTAGACCAGGGGTTCCCATTTTTTTTTTTTCGGAGGGGGGTGGGTGGGTTAATAGATTCCTGTGTACCCCTAAAAGCGAGTATGAACATGAGAAACAATGAAATAGATATTGTGATCTAATTATATTATTCAGCCTCATTGCAGATTACCTTATGTATTGAGCAGTACTAGCTATTCTCTCACATCCAATATAGGCTACCCCCTGAAGAGTAAAAATGTACCACCCGTGGTACATGCACCCCAGGTTGGAAACCCCTGTTCTACACAATCAACGAACGAACGAATTAACTAAAGGATTTTGCAGGACATATTTTGTCAGATATAGATCGTTTTCCGGTATCAAAGGCTCTTGCTTCTTGTACGAATATCATAAAGTCATGAAAGTCTACTGCAGGTGTCCGTTCAGAGATGGACATCGCGTGATTTCTACTGTCATTTCCTGTAGCAGCGATATCATTACGCCATTTTCAGATTTGCACTTTATCTTCTCAAGATTTCTAGGCGTCATATCAACGTTACTTTGTGAATAATTCATCCTTTACACACTTTTATTGGAATCATGAAAAAGATTTTGGAAGTAGATAGACTTTTAATATCTACTGTATAACCCTTATTAATTATTCATTAATCCATTTGCCTCAGATATTTTGTGGAATTATTCATCTATAACATTTGCAAACATATAACCAATAACTAATTAAAAAAAAAAAAAACTTACTCTGGTCATAAATGATACCAGTCAATCAATCAACGAATGATTCCTTCATATAATACATTTGTATATTATCATTTTAATTTCCTTGCCAACCAATGAAAAGGATAGGGACCGAGAGAAAAAATGGGACTTGCCTCAGGTGAACAAAACGCCCCTCCGATAAAAAGGCTATAGCAAAAATTAAGATATCAGATTAAGAAATGCTGGGCGTCAAAGTGACTATCTCCTTTATTCTTATTACCTTTTTTGAAAATACTAATTTTCATATTCTCATACAGACTAATCAAACTTATATAAATGGAAAGGTATCTGATATACAGATATATGAAGGAGAGGAAATAGAATGAAGTATTAATGAAGACAGAGTATAGATGTGCGAGCACCCAAACATTACAAAAACTATAGAAATTACGACTGACAATTATTTCTAATCTAAATTAAAGGATAAATAATCACCCACAAACCCGAAGAAATAATTTAGCGAAATTTGAACAAATTAATTTGCGTTGCCAAAACTTTGATAAATCATGAATTATTGCGGTATAGGCCTACTGATAATTTGGAAAAGGAAAACAAAATTCAAACAAACACAAGAATAACTTTTTTTTACATTTAAACAATCACAAACAACCAAAGGCAAGATAAGGTACATATTTTATTAACCATGAAGCTCTGTCTCTCTCTCTCTCTCTCTCTCTCTCTCTCTCTCTCTCTCTCTCTCTCTCTCTCTCTCCATTGCCTAAAAAGCATCTGGAACATTTTGTCTACAAAAATGAATTAGGAAAATAAATAACCAGTTATTCCATATCCAAATCAGGTTACAATTAGGTAAACCTGATGTTTTCTAGACAAAAAACTTAGAAAGAACAAAAATGAAACCAGGAGAATATTGAGGAAAACAGAAGCAAGAAAAGAATGAAGAATTTAGAAGGAAAGATGGAGTCAAGAGTCCGTTCGGGAAGAGATAAAACTGCGTATGATTCAATTTTGTTTTACCTACACATCTTTAGGTATTTGATGTGGCGACGCCAAGTGAATGAACTCAATCAATCTATTTTTCTAACTAAGCCGTGTCCGTATAGGATGAAGCGACTATGTTGAATGTTACAATACCGAAGCAGGGATCCCTTCCGGTAATCTTATATATGAAAGTGGCCATGTGAACTGAGGTCACGTCGATCCAAAATTTTTCTTGATCCAAAATTTCCGGACACTATAAAAGGTTAGTTTCGTTTAATGTATCGGCGTTAATGACCTTCAATATCAGGATGCCAGAAAACTCAAAATCAATCAATCAATCATTTAATGCAATTTGCGATAAGTCAAGCTTGGCTGGGGTAAAAAGAACTGCTACTATGGAACCGAAAATACTTAGGAATAAAACTATCTGCAGCTGGAATGACCGGAATCTGGTTGTGCTATCTTTCCTTGTGCAGAAGACATAACTTCTACTAAGGAAATTTTGTGAAAAGACAATGATCATACTTCAGAAGCTATAGGTGCTTTTTCATCTAAACGTAGGTCTAACTGCAAAATGTTCACTGTTATTATTATAAATTAGTTTGTTTGCCACATCTCGATATTCTGAGTACAATACTGCGTTTTGTCTTAGAAGAAATGATCACTGTACAGTATTCAGTGATAGCTATAGATCACCTGTGACTGTTTAGCTTTAACTAGTTCCTTAGCCTCCTAATCTTGCTATTTAATTTAATGAAAACCATGACATTGTAGCAGTTTATGTCTTGAAAACACATAAAATACAGTAGACAGTTTATGTTAAAGTGAACTTAACCTTTTAAATTAGTATCATGAACTGTTTTGGTACAGCAATCCCCAATATCAGTTCAGGATTGCAATATATCGTAATTTCGTTAAAGTAGAGTAATGGCATGGCTATGCGATACTTCATTCCCCCAAGTATAGTTCAGATCTTTATTTCCGAGTTCAGACTGACATTTTCAACGGCTCAGGGATAGTGATCCAAACCATTGCTTTCCGATATACTAAACCCTCTTAGCTAATAAATCCCCTTTTAAATGAAAGATTCCAAAAGTTGAATTACGTCTAATTTTCATTTACATTGAAAATGTAACGTTAAGCTACCTTCCGATGGATCTTCTAAAATGGTTAAACCCTGGAAACTTTATCTAGTTCTTTCACTTTAATTAAAACTTCTCTAATCATACCAAAACTCCTCGAATCTTATCTGAAATGTGAGATATGAAAATATAGTACAGATTAAACTATAAAAGAGAAATACAGAAGACAAGAAAATAAGATAACAAATAAAAATGCATAAGTGCCAGACAAATTATGAAACGAAAAATGTGCCAACCTAATAAAAAATGTATACCTAGTTTGAACTTCTGATGTTCCACTGATTCAACTACAAGATCAGGAAGATCATTCGCAATTTTGGTTACAGCCGGAATAAAACTCCTGGAATACTTACAGCATTGAGCCTTGTGAAACCTCTAAAATAATTAAGAATAACTGCATACGTAGTATTACGTGGTTAATGCTATAGAGGACTCCTACCAATATACGATTTATATATATATATATATATATATGCATATACATATACATATATATACATATACATATATATATATACATATATATATATATATATACATATATATATACATATATATATATATATATATATATATATATATACATACATATATATATATATATATATATATATATATATATAGATATAGATATACATATATATACATACATTATATATATACATATATATATATATATATATATATATATATTCTTAAGAAGTTGGTCTAGTGTAGAGTAAGTACAATAGTTTATTCATGATTTTATTTATATTTCATTTGTGTATTTAAGAGCGGTTAGCCAGCTCTTAAGACAAGTTCTTCTCCCTGGACAATTCTATCCTGTTCGTAATACTAGGCAGGCAGTTAATTCTAATAGCCAGGCCTTTTCCATCATAAGACTCAATACTACGCAGTACTCTAGAAGTTTTATTCCAGCTGTTACCAAGTTGTGGAATGATCTTCCTAATCGGGTTGTTGAATCAGTAGAACTTCAAAAGTTCAAAGTTGGAGCAAATGCTTTTTTGTTGACCAGGCGGACATGAGTCTTTTTATAGTTTATATATGACATATTTGTTTTTGACGTTGTTAATAGTTTATATATGACATATCTGCTATGACGTTGTTACTTTTTTTAGAATGATTTATTGTTAATATGTTCTCTTCAGTTATTTGTTTCCTTATTTCCTTTCCTCACTGGGCTATTTTTCCCTGTTGGAGCCCCTGGGCTTATAGCATCTTGCTTTTCCAATTGGGGTTGTAGCTTGGATAGTAATAATAATAATAATAATAATAAGTATATTATGTAAATTATGTAAGACCTTCATCTTTACTTTCATTGTATTCTTTATTCACGTTAGAAAATGTAAATTTACATTATTCTTGAGAATTAACTTTTTTATTTCATATATTTTTGTTACAAAGTCCTTAGTAACTGTTTGAGAGCGTTATGTGGTCATACACGATAGGACCAAGTACTTATGTAATATGTTCTTTTATATTCTTTGAGGTATTGCATCATGTTTGCGAGAGATTACGCAATATACCATGTGCTTTGGAATTTTCGCGAAAAACCTAGTGATAGGATGTTATCTTTTTTCTTTATTACGGGGACAAAGGGTGGGAG
>NC_090742.1:79931517-79956517 GCF_036898095.1 Palaemon carinicauda | reverse complement strand
TGTTTCCTAGGAGTGTGGCTGGGAATATATTTTAGTCATAGCCATAAACAAGTGATTAGGGATGAATATGCAAAAAAGGTATATATATATAAAAAAAAATACATACCTAACGGACATAGTCAAAAATAAAGAAAAATGCATGGAAAATACAGATCTATATATGGCATATTGCTAGCAAATGATTATGAGGTACCCCCCAAGAAAATTGAATGTACATACGAATTGGTAACTTCTTAAAGAATAGTTGTTACCTTTGTCAAAGATACAGATTATTATAATAGATATTATTGTTCATTAGTAACTGATAAAGAATATTTGTTACTTTGGAAAAGATATAATTACTTCAAATTGATGTGATTGTTCATCAGTAACTGATTTCGAATATTTGTTACCTTGGTAAAGATATAAATACATCAAAGTTGATATTAATGTGCACAAAAAAATTCCTGGTACGTACATGCACCATGTTTTCATATATATATATACACACATATATACTGTATATATATATATATATATATATATATGTATATATATATGTATATATATATATATATTATATATATATATATATTATATATATATATATATATATATATAGGTATATAGGGCAAATATATTTTATTAGATGCCCAAAAGATACTTTCAAAATGTTTATAAAATGCAATGTCCTGGAGTCTCGTAAAACTACATATTACTAGCGTACTGACTGCTTTTCACACAATTCACAGTTCCAGACAATTTTACCCACCGAGTCAAGTGAAATGGCTAATTTCAAACGGCTCTAAATGTAAATGCTTTCAAAGCAATAGGACTGTTGTCTGGACATGGCAAAACGTTCCTCTGGTGCTCCACCTGTTTTTGCCTTAACCTACGCCAAACAAAGATGTTAACAGCGATAAAAATCATCACCGTAACGCTGATTGATGTCAGCAACACGTAGAAACGAAGATTCCTCCCTGCATAAGTCGGTGATGGGTGGTGCATCTCGGTTAATTTCATCAACCAATTAGTCACTCGTGCGTCGTATTGGAGAGGTAAGGATGGGATTGTAGTGGTCCACGTGAAATTCGTGAAGTAGGTCCGTTCCCTGATGATAGTGTTAATTCCTTGGACCGTGTAATTCGGGGACGTACCGATGCAACCGTCAGCTGCAACGAAGACCTGGGAGTGGGACGTGGATCCGTCCGGGCATGATACATTGAAGCTGGCCTTATCGTATCGTATCCACGAGCCGTTGCTCAATCTGCAATTGAACTTATTATGATCAAAAGGATAAAGTTTTTTCAGACAATCTTCATATATATGGGAAAGAGCACCGTTTAACACTATACCTAACTCGCATGAATCCATTGATATATGATGGAATTCAAAGGAGTCAGCTGTACATACTTTATTATTCATTGCTTGTGAACAGTGAGTTAATTTATCTAAGTCTCTAATGACCGTATATGTTTCCTTATCAGGGGAAATCAATACGTTTCCTGTCAAACTGAATATTACTGGACTTGAGTTATTCGTCATGAAAGTTGTGAATGGTGATATTTTGTATGATTGCCAGGCTTCGGAAGAATCAAAGGGAACTGTAATCATGATCCTGTAATTTTCAACGCTTACTATAATTAAGCTATAATAAAATTCTAACTTATGAGCGTCTAACAAAGGAACATAACCTATTTTCTTCCGTCCGTTCTCCAAAATTAACGTTAGGTCTTTTATTAGCAAAAGATGTGGTGATAAAACACCTTTAGTTGCTAACGTAATAGCTTCCACATAGACTTTTGATTTCTCAATAAAATGTGAAATTTTAGTATGGATATGATCTATTTTTGAATTATAATACGTTAACGTTGCCAGTAAGTTTTGTACTTCCATAATCTGACTGATATTACTAGAATGTTCGTTCACCAAACTCATTATTTGATTGATTGATGTTAATTGATTCCTTAGTTCTGATAAAACTAGTTCGTTTTCATGTTCTAAAAACTCAATTTTCTTATTTTGATTACTGTTTTTAAGACGATCTGAAATTCCTAAGCCTAAACTTGCAACAGATCCAAAGATGTTTAGTGCAGCAAAAATAAACGGGGTACGTCTTTCAAGGTTAGTGTGTCGCACTGTCCACATCAGTAGGTCACGAGCCAGAGCTTCTGCCTCGTCAGTCTTATTTTGCAAGTTGTATGATAGCATTTCTACAACGCTTAGTGTTGGCGCAAGCGAACTCTCTGTATTAAAAGGAAAATGTCGTCTATGCATTTCATTTAATGAAGCAGCAAACCTTGACAGGTCGCTCTTTAAGCTAGTGACATCATTCTCTGGGAGGAAAATCGCTTGCATATTAACTTCTATAATTATATTGCTTGCTGTAATAAAAATGTCTTCTGTTCTCTCTACTATAGTGCCATATTCAAAATCTATATTTTTAGTTTTAGGGCTCTTCCCACACGAAAAAAATGTCTGAGCGAACAATATCACTCCTAACAATAAACACTTCATTTTGGAAACCTGCAATGAGAAAAATATATGTAATTACTCCTGTATTAAGAAAAAAAATTTTTTTTACATACAAATATTATACAAGTTTCATAAATAAAAAAGTTTCCCTCACTTCCTTCTCTCTTATTTTAATTTCTCTCATCAGTGGGTTGGGATACGTTTTGAACTCTAAATCTATTGGCCGTTAATGTTTCCAAAATGTTAAATGGGCCTTCAAACTTAGGTGTCAGTTTGTAATTGAGTCCTTTACGTACATTTACCTGTATGTATACATTATCACCCACGGTATATGTTTTAGTTGGCTTCGCTATTTTATCATGATTCCTTTTCATTATAATTTGTGCTTCCTCTAAATTCTTTCGAAGGATATCATAACGACTTATGCTTGCATTTATAACATCCTTTAGAGGATTGTTTTAGGCATTAATACAGGGAAAGGCGTTCTAGCTAGGGTACCGTACAATGCCTCAAGTGGCGACATTTTAATAGATACATGATATGAGTGATTCAAAGTACTTAGTACCGCAGGTAAGGCAATATCCCAGTTGGGGTCTGATCCCCCTAGTGTAACTCTTAATATGTTTAAAACCTTCCTATTCGCTCTTTCCACTAGCCCATTCGACTCTGGGTGATAGATCATGGTATTGATTTTCTTTATGCTAAGGAATTCACACAATGAGTTAAGGAAATTATTATTAAATTCTCCACCCGAGTCTGAGATTATCATGTGTGGAATTCCATGTTTACAAATGTAGCACTCGTAAAACTTCCTAGTGCATTCGATCGCTGTTTTAGTTTTAAGCGCTATCAGTTCTGTATATCAAGTCAAAGCATCTATAATTACTAAGAGGTGCTTATTTCCTCTGTCTGACACGTAAAATCCTGTTAATAAATCTAAATCTATTCTTTCAAAGGGTTGATTGGGCACGGGATAAGCCCCTAGGCTGACAGGTGTCTTCGTGTGCCCTTTGTTTTCCTGACAAGTGCGACAATTAGCTATGTGCTTTTTTATATCTATAAGCATCGTATACCAATAAAACAATGATTTGGCTTTTTGTGACTTTATGGAGAACCCTGGGTGTCCATGCAATGGATTTGCATGCAACCAATTTAGGACAGCGGGTATAAGTGAGATTGGTACCACTACCTGGTCGTTAGTCACCTGTGGTGTATTGCGGGTTTTCCTTGTCACGGATCTACACAGAATATTATCTTTGATTATATAACTCTGCTGCGTATACTTTATATATTCCTTTTCCTTAGGATTTCCGTTCAAAGCATTTATGATTTTTTCTAATTTCTGATCTTTTCTTTGCTCAGTCTGTATTAGTTCAGCCCTCCAGCCCAGATCTTCCTGTTCAGATACAGTTTTAACAATAGGCATGGATGTTGATATATCTATTAATTCAGCTAAAGGCTCCGTACAAGATGACACGGGGTTGCGTGATAATGCATCAGCAATGATATTTGCTTTCCCAGGTAAATACCCGATCCTCGCACCAAAGTCTGGGGTGATCAAATCCCACCGAGTTCGTTTGGGGCTGTGACTAAAGCCTTTAAAGAAGTCGGTTAGGGGCTTATGATCAGTAAGAACCTTGACGGGATTATGAACTTCAAATGCACAAGTGAATTAACAATAGCTAGCCCTTCCTTGTCTATTACTGCGTATTTACTTTCGGAAGGTCTCAGTTTACGTGAATAAAAAGCTATCGGGAAAAACTGTTTGTCATATTGCTGAAGCAATACCCCACCTACTCCTAGGTCTGAGGCGTCTGTTGCAATGAAGAATTCCTTAACGAAGTCAGGAAAATTTAAGATGGGAGAACTACACAGTTCATCTTTCAAGGTATCAAACGCCTGTTGATGCTGCTCAGACCATATGAAATCTACGTCCTTCTTCGTAAGATCAGTTATCCACTACACCCCAAAAATTGCTGTATTCCCTTGACATTAATAGGTATCAGAAAGTTACGGATAGCCGACACCTTATCGTGGACTACTTTAAGACCTTGGCTAGACACTGTAAAACCTAAATAGACTAATTCTGTTATGAAGAATTCACACTTACTAATCTTTACCCTTAAGTTATGCTGTCTTAATCTCTGTAGCACTAGTTCCAGTTTACGTAGATGTTCTTCTAAGGAATTAGAGAAGATTACAAGGTCGTCCATATAGGCATGTAATATGTCCCCTAAAAAGTCTCCAAACACTATGTTAATCATTCTAGTAAATGTTATGCGAGCACAACGTAAACCAAAAGGAATACGCAAAAATTCATAATGTCCCCAGGCTGTGCTGAAGGCAGTGTATGGGATACTATTTTCTTCTAATGATATCTGGTGAAAGCCTTTAAGTAAGTCCAAACTGGTAAAATATTTGTTCTGACCTAGCAAAGATAAAATATCGTCAGTACATGGCACTGGAAATCGATCAGGATCGTCTCCTCGTTTAGGCGATGGAAGTCTATGCAGATACGCCATGTTCGATCTTTTTTCGGTACAATTATCAATGGAAAATTATAAGGGCTGTTTGATTTCCTAATGGCTCCTTCTTCTAGCATTTTACCTACTTCACCATTTATTTCATTTTGGAATTTCATAGGGAGTCTGTAAGAGGGTACATAGATAATTTTCTGCTTGTCTTTTAACCTTATTTGGTGTTCTATGACATCCGTTTTACCTAAGGATCCATCCGTAGTGGAGAAAACATCATGATATTTAGTTAGAAGAACAAAAAATTTCTGCTGAATTTCCTCTTCTTGAATGTCTTTATTGAATTTATCTTTAATAGATTTGAAAAGGGATTCATCCGCAACTGATTGAGCGTGATTGATTTCAGCGACGGTAAGAATACAATGTTTATAAACTTCTACATCCAAGATATGTTGAATTTTGTGAATTACTAAAGTGGTATTTAAATGGTTACAGACTTTAATATTACATTGTTGTTGTGAGCCGACTGTATGAATAGCTTGTGTGACGGACAATCCGTTAGTTTTCAAAGGTACTAGGATTAATATTTCAGATCGCGGCAAAGTTTTCTTTACTCACACTATTATATTCGAAGTTACGTTCGGCTCAATAGATTGCGTGCCAGTTGATATTACGGGTGAACGAGAATTTTGAGTCGCGTATATTATTTCTTTATTCATGAGACAAGTGATTGGTTCTTCAACGTACGTTACTGTTTTATTTGTCGTCTCCTTTTTATCTAAAACTGATTTTAAGGTATTAGAAGACTTATAGAATTTTCCTTTGATATACACGCCGTGTTTGGCAGGGGCTAAGACAATGTTTTGATTGCCCATAGACGGGTATCCTATAATTACAGCTGGATACATATCAATGTTTTGTACAACGATAAAGGTATCGGCAAACGTGCGCTTACCGACATTGTACTGAACATGAGTTACTCCTATTACATTTAATTCATTATTTCCTGTACCCGAGAGCCTTACTTTGGACTTCTCTATAGGGAAGTTCGAAAATAACAAGTGATGAGTCCTCAAATCCATGATATTACGTGGACTACCAGAGTCAAAAAACAATGTGAAGGATCGGTGTTCTAAATTTACAGCATATAATGTTGGTCGTAACTCATTTTGGCTTACTATTGCGTGAATTTGTGGCAAATCTACGGGAACCTGCACTGATTTATTTGATTCGGCCGTGTGTTTCAGAGGAAAATCTATTGCCTCACAATGATCTGATAAATTATTAAATGGATTATTTGATGCAAAGGATGTTGATACTTATGACCCAACATCACTCTCTTCTCCATTGGAGTTAATTATGTGGTATTTTCTTTGCTTTGCACATTCTGAAAATTTGTCTGACTTTGCGAGTTTTGGCTAGACGGCCCAGGAACAGAGTTATTTGAAGCACTATTTGTTTTTTTTTGTTTTTTAACTGCATTACCGTTTGGCTGTTTCTTCTTATTGAACTGAGGATTTTTCTTTTTATTTCCATAGGGAATTGACTGGGGAATTGACTGGGCATTTCTAGGATTCTGTTGTTGATTACGCGAGTAGCATCGACTATATGAATGTGTTGAACTATTATATATCGAACAAAATCACGTTCTACAGTCTTCAATCAAGTGACCTTGACGTTTGCAATTATAACAAGTCATCCCTGCAACTTGATTATCATTAACTAAGTTTACTTGTTGTGGCTTAGTTTAATTTTTTGCAAAAAATTGAGTAAACAAGGGATCAAGATCAGTACACTTAGACATGTGTTTCTTTATCTGTTTATATACATCTAATTCTGTACTTTCGCGCGTTAGTTTTTTATCAAAACACCGCACTAAAGCCTCTGGCAACATAATTGTCATACAAGTTAAATACATTAATCATAAGAAATCTTTCACGGCGATGTTATCTCCTGTAATCCATGTGGAATTACCTAAATTATCCTCATATTCATTTAGCCTCTCGGCAATGAGAGCCGCCCATTCTATAACATTAAGCTGAGTCATAGAGGCTTGATCAAGTGTATTTCTTAATGTCAAAACTACATCTAAAGCTTCTTCACCGCCATAGATTACACGTAGCCTAACTTTGAAATCGTCCCATGTAACTGCCTCTAGAAAAGAAACTCCCCTAAGATACGCGCTTGCATCTCCTTTAGCAAAGTCTATAAAACTTTTTGGGTCTGTGATACGTTTTGCGTTTAAATGAGCGTCTACTGATGATATCCATGACTCGACATTCTGAGGTAAGAACCCATTGACCCGGCCTTGAAAAGGAAGGATAGCTGAACGTGCACTCACTAAAGTTAAAACGGGATTAGGGGTATTGGGAGTGGGGTTACTCGGTCCGGGAGTGGGGTTACTGGGATTCACAGGAGGCGTCATGTTTACTTTAACTTTTTACGTTAATTTTTTTTTAAAACTTAAATTTAATCAAATCTGTTAATCTTAAAAGTTAAAAGAAAAAATGGTTGAGTAAAAGCAAAGTAAATATTGGACCTGAAAAATAAGAACAATCATTAACATTGAGACATTCTAGAAATGTTAACTACAATTAAACAAATTACAACTTCTCAAAGGCTCTCGATAAAGTATCAGGGACAACATTACTTTTGCCAGAGATGTGTCGGATATTAAGGTTATACTCCTGCAGAATAAGACTCCAGCGTAAAATACGCTGATTCTTCTTTTTGAATTTATTTATGAAAATAAGCGGATTATGATCCGTTAATACATCTATTGGAGCTGGAGAGGACGACAGGTATACTTTAAAGTGGAGGAGGGCTTTAACTAAACACAAGGCTTCCTTCTCCACGGTCGAGTACTTCCTCTCCGCTGGTAATAGCTTCTTAGAGAAATACGCCACAGGATTAGTCGTTCCATCGGGGAGTCTTTGAAGATGGACAGCACCTAAACCTACATCACTGGCATCTGTTGCTAAACAAAAAGGGAGAGAAAAGTCCGGTGAACGTAATAATGGAAATGTCATTAAAGAAGCTTTTAATTTGTCAAACGATTCCTGACACTGTTCATCCCAAATAAATTTTACCTCTTTCTTCAAAAGATTAGTTAATGGATGAGCAATATCGGAAAAGTTTTTCACAAACCGGCGGTAATAACTTACCATGGCCAAAAAACTTCTTACGCCCCTCCTATTTTGAGGTGCAGGAAAGTCAGAAATAGCTTCCGCATTCGTTTGCTTAGGAGTTACCTTACCCAGGCCTATCTCGTGCCCAAGATAAACTACCTTGGCCTGAGCAAAATCGCTCTTCCTTAAGTCAACTACCAAACCAGCCTTTCTCAGAACCTCAAAGAGAGCTCTAATTCTCTTTAGATGTCTCCCAACCGTCGCTATAAATGGTTAAGTCATCAATATATACTATACAGCTCTCTAAATCACAAGTAATAAAATTCATGAGTCTCTGAAAGGTGGCGTCTGCATTTTTCATACCGAATGTCATAACTTTGCATTCATACAGTCCGTCACCTGTCACAAATGCAGAAATTTTCCTTGCCCTGGGAGAAAGACCGACCTGCCAGTAGCCCTTCAACAAATCAAATTTGCTAATGTATTTAGCAGATCCAACACGGTCGATACAATCTTCCACCCGAGGCAAAGGGAAAGAATCTGTCTTTGTAAGAGAGTTAACCTTACGATAATCAAAGCAGAGTCTATTCTCGCCACCCTCCATTTTAACCAGTACTACAGGAGAGCTCCAGGGACTACAACTGGGTTCTACCAGCCCGTGGTCCAGCATATACTTGACTTCGTCTTTAACGATGTCCCTTTTGAAAGGATTCAACCTATACGGACTCTGTTTGATAGGGCTTGCCTCCCCTACATTAACATCGTGTTCCAAAATGTTAGTTCGTCCTGGTACATTCTAGAATAAATCTTTATGATCATTAATTAACATTATTAAGGACGTTGCTTTGTCCTTTTCCCGGTGCTAAAATTTAACATCAAGGTTATTAAGAATAATCGAATTGTTGGACAGACCATCAGGTCCCACAGATAACTTAATGTCTACCATAGGTTCTACTTCTACCTCTACCAGTGACACTGGTTCTACATCTACCTCTAATTCTCTACTAACAAAAGGTTTTAACATATTAATGTGGCAAATTTGGGTTTTTTCGACGTCTTTCAGGCGTCTCAATAAGGTAATTAACATTATTCAGTTTCTTGAGTACCTTCCACGGACCTGAGGAACGAGCCTTGAGTGGATTCCCAGGCATGGGAAGCAGTACCAAGACTCTGTCTCCTGGATCAAAATGTCTCATCTGGGTACCAACGTCATAATTTGTTTTTATAGTAGCTTGAGCCTTTGTTAAATTTTCCTGGGCAAAGGTCCTAGCTCTATAGAGTTTCTCCTGTAAATTAGATACATAATCTAATACATTCATGTCTGGGGTTTCTCCCTCCCAGTGTTCCCTCACAACATCCAATGGACCACGAACACAATGTCCAAATATAAGCTAAAAGGGAGAGAAACCCTAAGTCTCATTAGGCGTTGACCTGATTGCAAATAAAGCATAAGGGATCTCTTTATCCCATTCACAACCTGTTTCCAAACAAAATTTTCTCAAGATAGATTTAAGAGTTTGGTGGAATCGCTCCACTTGGTCCTGACTTTCAGGGTGATAAGGGGAAGAAGTAACATGGTCAATCCCTAACTCATTCATTTTTCGCTTAAAGTACCTACTTGTAAAGTTCGTACCACAGTCACTTTGAATAATTTTGGGAATACCAAATCTCGTAAAGAAGCCAACCAGTGCCTCGACAATTTTCTGCCCTCTAATACTCCGCAGCGGGACAGCCTCAGGGAATCGTGACATCCTATCAACCATTGTCAAAATATATTAATGTCCCCCTCGTGTCCGCGGTAAAGGACCTACCACATCAATAATTACCTCACTGAAAGGTTCCCCCACCGATGGAATAGGAATTAAAGGAGCTTTTGGAATTTTCTGATTCGGCTTCCCCACGAGTTGACATACCTTACAAGATAATACGTGTCTCTTTACATCGCGACGCATTCCAGGCCAGAAAAAAATTTTCAGAGAGTTTCTGGAACGTCTTCCTGACCCCGAAATGTCTTGAAAGGTTATTCTCATGTGCTAAAATTAAGAACTTAGAATGGTATCGTTCTGGAATTACCAATTGTTTTATAACCTCAGCCTGATCAGCAGGTGCATTAACTGACCTACTGACTCTGTACACCAAACCATCTTCTTCAAGAAAAACAGGTTTTGATAAATCATCAACATCAAAATCAAAATTGGAATCATCAAAATTAGAAAACTCATTTGCTTGGGCTTCTTTTAAAGCCTCAACATCCCATTCAACATCATTAAACAAAATATCTTTACTACAACTACTCGTCACCGTGTCAGTCGTCTGTTCAATAATATCATCAAAGTCTATATTAACATTATCGAAAGCAATCTTTCTAGCACGAGAACGAGTTATAACAGAGATAGGTTCCCATACAGAAACATCTAAATATGTATCACCCTCTATCTCTGTAACACTCAAAATTGGGAAATAATTTGCCTCGTCATGCAACACCAAATCATTAGCAAATAACATGTCAATACCTGGAAGAGGTAAACTATCGACAACTGCCAGTTTTACCGTACTCTCGTAATACTCAGTTTCTAGATACATGGTTTCGAGAGAAGAGGCAATAGTATCAGGAAATCCTCCAAGAACTACAAAATCAGTATTTTAAAATTTAAACCCACTAGGTACAGACTTTTTAAGTTTAAAGATTATGCTGCACCAGTGTCACGAAGAATCTTAACACTACGTCCTATTCGTTTGTCAACATCAGTGAAAATAGTTCCATTCGATATGTACCTAGCAAATTTTAGTCACTTACTTTCGTTTGATACCTTTCTTTGAAATTTTCTCAGCAGAAACAATATTAACAGCCTCCTTATTCCTTTCCAAGTAATTTCTCATAGCAAAGCAATTTGCTTTTATATGACCCTTCCTATTACACCAATAACCACTTAAACTAGACTCGTTGGATTCTCTATGTCCATTACCACCACCAGAGCTACTACTATTCACGTAACTACGCGATTCTACACTTCCGTTTTTACTGCTATCTACGTTACGGTTAACACTTGCATTTTGATCAAAATCAGTAGACCTTTTCTGATAAGGTTTTCCCTGGCGAATATTTCCATTATGGGGAGAGAACTTTTTTGGAAAATCTTTTACTAGGTCTTGCCTATGTGCAAGGGAGTACTCATCAGAAGCAATTGCCACCTCCTGTAAAGAATCAATCTTCAACTCCTCCAAATGAATCTTTAGCTCCTTCGACACAGACCTCTTAAATTCTTCGGTCAAAATTAATTCCCGAAATTTTCCAAACGTGTCAACCTCCTTGGACTTGAACCAGTCGTCCATGAACTGTTCTTTCTTTTGGGCGAATTCCACGAAAGTCATATCCGAATTCTTTTTAAAGTTCTTAAACTTTTGTCTGTACACCTCCGGAACGAGATCGTAAGCTTTCAGAATTATCGCTTTCACAAAATCATAATCAGATGACAATTCCTCGTTAAGTGTATTATATACACGCTGGGACTTAAATTTTAAGCGACACTGGACCAAAGTGGTCCACATGTCCCGAGGCCATTTCAACTTCTTAGCAATTCTTTCAAAAGAAATGAAGAATTCATAGACGTCTTCCTCATTAAATTGGGGGACAAGTTTCAGGGCACTTAACAGATTAAAACTATCCTTATGACTAAGATTACTACCATTATCAGCTACCATCTGCAATTTTAAACAATGTATTTCATGATCCCTTTCCTTTGCTCTTTCTTCAGCTTGTAGCCGAAGTGCTTTATACTCCAACTCTTTAATCCTAGATTGCTCCTTTAAAATATCCAATTTCAGTTGGCTTACCTTACCATCATTCACATGATTTCCATTGCCTGTTTCCCCATTTTTATTTCTAACATTGTCTTCCTTTTCCTCAACATCTCTGGCACCTACCACCGTATTTTCACCATTTTCATCACCATAATCTGTTTCTTCATCACTGATGCTACCTACGGTTTCTTTAAACATCCTAGCAGCTTTAATGACCTCAAATAACAGCTGACCTTTCTTAACCTCTGAAGGCAAACTTAAACCTAGAAATTCAGCTAATATCCATATTTGATCTCGTTTTAGATCAAACAGATCCCTTTCCCAGTCAGGGTCTGCTAAAAACTGGGTAGCAGCGGCCTCTTCCTCCTCAATATAATGCATAATTTCTTACTAAGTGGGGTGAACTGAAAATAATCTACCCAAACCCATCCACTGACCTAAACACCTCTTTGAATGCACTCGTGAATGACACTATTGGATGATCCTGGCAAGGTCGCCAAAATATTTTATGAACTTTAAACAGCTATTTAAAAGAATTATAAGCAGCAAAAGAAACAGGCTCTTTTCTTTTTATGATCAGTGCCACAAAGGTTAGAATTTAAAGCCAAGGGGCAAGATCTCCAAACAGTGAAAACCACATTGAAAACACTCAAAGAGGATAACAAAAATTACTTATCAAAACTTGAATATTTATTATAAACAAAGAAATATTACGTTAAACCCACAAAAAATATATAAAAAAAATTGATTAGGGTGTACAAAAAAGTTCACCTAAAAAACACTCTTATTCATACGATAGAACCAGAGACAGTAATTAGGAGGAGTAAGAAAAACAACCTATTTCTAGAAACCCCTGAAAGATTTCAAGAGGAAGATAATAAAAGGGGGAACGAACCTTAATCCTACCTTATATAATTAAAAAAATCTTCACTTACATAAATACTTAAATTCGTTTTCACGGATCGATATTGACTGAACATCAAAGGTGGTTGAACGAAATAAACTCTATAGAGGATAGCTCCGCCATTCAACACAAACTGCTGTCGATCCACTGCTCTGGAATCACGAGGAGGTCTGCAGCCGGAGGATACACTGACCGCGTCAGTAATGTCAACAGTAAAAGACTCAGTTTATATCCTTACCGGCTATTATAACAGAACCAAGCATTTTCACGACTCCAGAGGTTTCAAGACGAAGGCAGGACCAGGATGCCCTCCCAGGGGCAGCAGGAATGTCTCGAGGTGTAGAGATGAAAACGGTAGAGTATATCACACTGTCTACAGCACATAGGAAGAGCGCCCAATCAGGGCACAGGAGGCGTCTCAAAAACAAGGCTGCAGTTTCCACAGCAACTTCTGTAATCAGGAGGAAGAACACCATCAATGTCCTCTGCAATACAGTAGAAAAGGGGGCCCTTAAATGCAGCAAGGCCTTCAGAATGTAGATATCTCCGTGATATTTAAAATGTCCTTCAGGAATATGGTCAGAGAACCTCCAAGACAAGAAGCCGAATCCATACTCCCCTATATCATCAGCCAAAGGTCCCCACCAAAAGTCAGGCAACGAACAGCAAATCACCAAACAACCATCCAGGCGAATGATTAAATGAAAAAAAAAAAAAAAAAAACTCATGGGCGAGGTACCACTTATATAATAACAACCTTCGGTGGGAGCGAGAAAAACCTTTACCAGTCTTTTCTTATTTTCATTTCGTGGCATAACAAAAATATATTGAAAGCAACTAAATGAAATTTGCTTTACAAGCCACGAATAAAAATTAAGCAAATTATTAATACATATATATATATATATATATATATATATATATATATATATATATATATACATACATACATATATATATATATATACATACATATATATATATATATATATATATATATATATATATATATATACACACACATACTACATACATACATACTACATACATACATACTATCATAATGTTTCGATCCTGGGTCTGAGCACCCAAAATATATTATACGATTACGATTCCCGAAGTCTGGGCATTGAAAAAAATAAACTCTGCTATGGCTCGTGACTGGGCACCAAACATATAATATATATATTACTACTGGCAAGTTAATCAACCTCTCAAATTCCAAACTCCCTTGTTTGCTTGTACCTTAAAACTGTTACACTTTAAAATATTAATACCCGAATTCTGAGACCATTAAATAACTCCCAGACAGCAATATATAAAACACTGAATATCCAAAGGTCTCTTAAGCACACTCAAAACTAAACTGGGTAATTACCTTTAAGTATAATTAACACTTATCTAACTCTCACTGTGGTTCTTAAAAGGAATCGAGCAGTACCTGGTCTTAAATAGTGATGATTGGAATAATACACTCGTTACAAAAATAAAAATATTTATATAAATTACAACCCATTGAAAGAATTTACACAATAATAAAAATTATTAACTGGAAAAAATTAAATCTGACCAAAACTTGGAATAAGACAATAATTTTACGATCTGAAATTATATAACTTGACTTCAAGTATTATATCTGTATAAACCTTAATCTAGGAAAATAAATAATGCAATGAAGATAATACATATGCTTGAAATACTTACGGGCAAGAGCCCGTGTCTTACATAAGGTAAGGAAATCTACACACACACACACACACGCTTGAAATAAGTCTGAAATAATACAAAGTTTAAGTTTGACTCTTAATGAATATTAGTTAGCCAGATTACTTTACCACCCTATCCAGGATACAGGGCCGATTACAAAAATCGCTATACAATGTCAACATACACCCTAATACAATGAATTCTGTATTCACCTTTTAGTCTCACGTAACACACAATTCGCTTTGGGACACAGATTCACTCAGGAGAGGAAACACTAGAACGCACTGAACACTTCCAATAATGCACTGGGTTTTGTGTGGGAGAGAGAGAGAGGGGAAGGAGGCTATCTTCTGTCTGCAGTTCTAACTCGATCTCTATGTCTGTCTGTCTCTCTGACTCTGACCCAACCTTGGGTCCTCTATATGAAATTTTGACTAATTCCAGAAGCTTCCCGGATTGAATTCTGGTAGTGTGGGGGTTGTGGTTTGCGTCAAAGTTTCCAACTAGATAAAAATGCCAAGAGGTGTAATCAAGGGTTTTAGGCAACTCTCAGACACACCACAACGCACCCGCAAGACGACTTCCCAGCTAGCTCCACCCAATTATTGTTCCCGAAAAAAAAAGTAGATAACATCCTCTCACCGGCATTTCACGAACATTCGAAACATGTGGTACAGAATATTCCAAAGCACATGTCAGCTGTTTGACATACGTAACATGAATGACAAAACTGGCTCATGTCCTTATGCATGCCAGACCAGAAAAAGTGTTTCATTATCTTCTCTGTCGTCTTCCTTATCCCCGTATGTCCTGTCTTGTGCACTACCGCGATCCTCTATCTTCTCAAATGTGCAGAAATTAATATCTGCTGATATATCCCTCATTCAGCATTCCCAGGGGTATCGGCAGGTCTATACTTCCTCATAAGCAACCCATTTTTAAGATAACAGGTCGGAGACTGCTGTGCCTCCGTCTCGTCCACCACACCGTACAATAACTCTGTTAACGTTGTATCCTTCCATTGCAATCTTATCAGCCTTTTCCTACTCACTTGTCCTACTTCTAACATTGAATTTTTTATTTCTTCCAAGTCCATCTCTTCTTTGTCTACTCGTCTGCTCGTCTGTCGCTCCTTTTCGCTCCAGCTTACTATTGAGTTCTCTTTTTGCGTATCATCACGTTAATCCTCTTCTTGGAAAAACAAATCCAGCAAGTTCATTGTTCCTTCAATTTCTTTTTCTTCTTCGTCCACTTGTCCACTCGGCTGTCATTCCTCTTCGCTTGGGTTTAATCTTGAGTTTTCTTCTTGCATATCATCAATGGAATCCTTTTACTCGGAAAACAAATCCTTAAAATCAATTTCTTCCAGATCCATTGTTTCTTTGTCCTCTTGTCCAGTAGTCTGTCGTTCCTCTTTGCTCGAGGTTACTCGAGTTCTCGAGTTCTCTTCTTGCGTATCATCAAGAGAATTGTCTTTTTTGGAAAACCAATCCTCCAAATTCCTTCCTTCCAAGTCCATTTTTTCTTTATCCTCTTGTCCACTCGTCTGTTGTTCCTCTTCGCTCGGGCTTACTCGGGACATCTCCTCTTGCGTACTATCAAGGGACTCCTCTTCTTTGGAAAACAAATCTAAGTTCATCGCTCCTTCAATTTCTTCTTCTTCTTTGGCAGCTACTTCCTTCTTCATATTCCTAGACGTCACACCACTAGGAACCAGAGACGTATAGTCCTTGCGTTCAGTCGTAGGACTATACCTCAAAGGTGTCTTCATTACAATGGGACAAGGCACGAACGGCGCTCCACCAACCTCATTACCCAGCAGGACGTCTACTCCTTCGACAGCCATTGACTCCCCTACCGCAAAGTCAAAATTACCTGTCACCAACTCGCATGACAGTTTTAAACGGCAAATGGTGGTGACCACCTTACTTCCTATTCCCTTCAAAATAATTGAGACCCCTGTGAGAGGCTATTCCACCAACGGGTGTGCTCCGCATACAACCACACTATGGTTACAACCTGTATCATGCAATACCCTGAGAGGGGGTTTGCTCACTCCCGTCTATTGCTGCTAACATACCTTCATAAATATATGGTTTAAAGGCATCCATGCTGTTAGGGTTAGTCCTGTTCATCGTGTAAATGGTGGCTGGTTTATCTTCCTCTCTGTTCTTTCCCGATTTCTTCTTAGTCTTCGCATTTTGTGAAATCAAATTAACTTTAATCACTTGGGCAACTGCTTTCGGTTGGTTTGACCAACATTCCTTACTGATATGGCCTCTCTGCCTCACTTGAAACAGACAATATTAACCTTCTGCACGTCTTTCATGGTACTTGAAGGACAATTTGACGTTTGTTGCTGTGGTACTATAGCATTATGCTTAGGGACAGTACCAGGGCTACTTCTATTGTAACTGTTAACTTGTTCTGGTAGTTGTTTCCGAACTGATTTCCATGATTCGTCGAATACTTGAAACTTTGTCGGAACGACGGTTGAAACTTCGTGCCCGAGGAGGGTTTACGACAGATAATATTGTAATCTTCACTTAGCGAAGTGGCTTTATAGAGTTTCTTCACCTCTCTCTCTCTCAAGTACGTTCGGATGTGTTCAGGAATTCCTCGTAGATACTGCTCTAGTATTATCATTTCTTCTAAATCAGCCATCTCCTCTATGTTAGCAGCCTTTATCCATCTTTTGAAACAGTGTCGTACCTGATAAGGGTAATCTAGGAAAGTAATTTCCTCGTCCTTCCACAAACTTCGGAAATTTTCTTTATAATATTCAGGTACACCTGCAGCACGCTCCTCTTTACTTCTTGATACTCCCTCCTCTGGTCCTGAGATAAGGATAAATAAGCACTGCAGCCTTTCCAAAGGAGTACACTCTGCACTAATAATGACCATTTATCTTCTGGCCATTCCATCAAAATGATCGAAGAACTCATCCAGAGCTTCTTCTGCAAGTTTCAGGATCAACACCTGTACATTTGTCATATCGAACATCTGAGCTGCCACCCTTGCACGAGCATTCATCAGTTCCAATTTCCTCAAATGTCATACATCTTCTGCTAGTCTTGCTTCCATTTCTTTCCATCTTCTCTCTATCTTCTCGATTTCTTTCTCTTCTTGTTGTGTGATTTCCCTTGCTTCCATTTACCTTGCATGTCTTGCAATCTCTTTGGGCTTCTTCTTTCTCTTCTGCCATCATCTTCAAGTTAATCAAGTTCTCTTCCGCTGCAATACGTCGAATCTAAGCTTCTACATCCTTATTGTGGGATATGGTACATTGGTAGGAAGTTCTATTAACCATAATAATTACCTGGAACATAGATGAACAATTGTTAGTAATTATTTCTCAGCTGATCCCATCTGATGTCGTCAATTTTGGCTTGATGGGTAATAAGACGTTGGTATTCTAAAAATACGTTTAATGTATAAAAGACTACATTGTACTGTGTTTACTCTGTGACAGCTAACTCGCAAGTGTATATGGAGCGTCTTACACAATCTGACAAAACCAAAACATTGCTAAACAAAAGAGCATCACTCTGAAAAGACTTAAATCCTACTCCAGTACAAATCATAAAGAATCACATCCTATCTTTGAGGTAATCAACAAATGTTTGAATCCTAATACCAAAACAAATCATTACTCTTATGTATAAAACATAACATGTCTTATTCATGAAATATGATGCAATGTTGCGCAATACCTGCAACACTTGAAATAATATAGTACATTATTACAATAATACATAACAGTCTCCTCCCCCTTAACTTGACATTGTAAAAATCTTCATAAATCTAATCTTTCAGGGGGCTTTCCTCTGTTAATCCTATTAGGAAGCACTTTAACATCATCTTGTACTGGTACATGAATTGGTTCTGAATCTACATTGGATGTTGGACCATCTTGGTTAATATTTGACTCATTTGATCTAACTACTTCTTTAAGTTTCTCATCTCTAACATTCACATGCTCTACTGTCTTTCTGTTTAACTGCTGTAATTGATCAACATGACGTTTTACAACATTATTACTAACACGAACATCATGATGTAAATTTCCTATCTCTCTTACAATCTCTCCTGGTACCCACTTCTCTGGAGTGTTGTACGATCTTACCATGACATCAGACAAAGGTAAAAAATGTCTTACATTAGGAAGCTTTGCTACTTGTTTATACCCTTTATCTTCTAAATCACTTTGCAAACTTGGATACAACAAATCTAACTTACACCTTATCCTCCTCCCCATCAACAAATTTGAGGGTGCCACGCCTGTTGTGCTGTGCGGCGTTGTTCTATAAGACAATAAAAATTTTGACACATGCAAAAATATATTACCTGAATTTGCTTTTCTACACTTCATATTGTGTTTAAACGTTTGGACAAATCTTTCAGCCTCTCCATTAGTAGATGGATGATATGTAGCTGAAAATGTATGCTTTATACCATTGACATTACAAAATTCTTTAAACTCTTGTGAGGTAAACTGTGGACCATTATCTGTAACAATTCTTTCTGGAATACCATGCGATGAAAAAATTTGCATTAACTCTTTTATTGTGGCGTAAGACGTTGTTGTCTTCATTGGGATAATTTCTGGCCACTTACTGTAAGCATCTACTACTATCAAAAACAAATAATTCAAAAAAGGACCTGCAAAATCTATATGCACTCTTTGCCATGGATACCTGGGTAACTCCCACGGGTGCATTCTAGCAAATTGAGGATTGTTCTGTTGCATAACACAATTCATACAATTCTTTATATAACATTCCACATCTTTATCTACACCTGGCCACCATACAAAAGTTCTCGCAATTGACTTTGATCTTACAATACCTTGGTGATCAGCATGTATTTCAGACAAAACCTTATTTCTCAGTGAATTAGGAATAACTACCCTGGAACCTCTCATCACTATTCCTTGTGTCACACTCAGTTCATACCATATATCCTTATACGGTTTACAATTTTCCTCTTTTCCACATAAGTCCCTACCTGTCATTAAACTCTCCAAAACCTTAGTAAGTACTGGGTCTTGCTTGGTACTGTGTGCTACATCTTTCGCAGTTATTGGTACATCATATACAGAAATTAACAGAACACTGTCATCATACTCTTCTGGAGCTTTGTCTACGGGTAATCTGGATAAAGCATCTGCATTACCCATATTTGATGTTGGACGGTATTCTATATCATAGTGGTACGCTGCTAACGTAACTGCCCAACGTTGTAGTCTTGCAGCCACCAACGTAGGTAAACTTGCTTTTGGACCCAATATTGCTAATAAAGGTTTATGATCTGTAACAAGTGTGAACTTTTTCCTACCATAAAGATACATATGGAATTTTTTAACTCCATAAACTAATGCTAAACCTTCCTTTTCTATTTGAGAGTAATTCCTTTCTGCCTTGTTCAATACTCTAGAAGTGAATGCAATTGGTTTTTCTGTTCCATCTGGCATTACATGAGATAATACTGCACCTAGACCTATGTTTGATGCATCACATACTAATTTAACTGGTAAATCCATTTGATAATGTACTAAGAATGTAGGTGATGTTATTTCCTGCTTGATTCTTTCAAAAGATTCCTGACACTCTTTTGTCCACTTCCATTCTACACCCTTATTCAACAGATTATACAATGGATGTGCAATTGTAGACAAATTCTGAATGAAATTCCCATAAAATGTTACTAAACCTAGAAATGATTGTAATTCCTTAACATTTTCTGGCACTTTTGTTGATTGTACAGCTTTAATCTTCTCTTTAGTTTTGTGAATACCCTTGCCATTTATTACAAAACCTAAGTATTCCACTGAATCAACTTCTAAAATACATTTGTTCTTATTTACTCTAATATTATGTTCCTTCAACTTCTTCAGAACTGTTCGCAATCTTTCTCTATGTTCTCTTGTGTCTTTACCCGCAATTAAAATATCATCTATAAAAATGAATACTCCTTGCATTCCTGAAAAAATCTTATCCATAGTTTGTTGCCATATAGCTGGACTACTTGCAACTCCATAAGGTAATCTCTTTGGCCTAAACAAACCTAAGGATGTATTTACTGTACATAATTCTTGTGAAGTTTCATCCATGGGAAGCTGTTGAAATGCTTGTCTTAAATCTAATTTAGAAAAAACACTGCATCCTGACATAGTTGCAAACATGTCTTTCGGATTTGGTAAGGGATGTTGAGCTACTTGCAGTTGTAGATTTAACGTTACTTTGTAATCTCCACATAACCTAACCTGTCCACTTTCCTTCACAATAGGAACTAATGGTGTAGCCCAATCTGAATATGTAACCTTTTCCCAGGAACCTTCACTTTCTAATCTCCTGATTTCTGTTTCAACTGCACTTTTCAATGCATACGGTACTGGTCTCGGAGCAAAAAATCTAGGAGAACTGTCAGGTTTCAAAACTAAAATTGCCTTTGCGTTCTTTACTGTACCTATTTTATCTTCAAATACGTCTTGAAACTCTGATATGATGTTATCCATAGATATTTCATTTTCGTTTTCATCTTGTCTACCTGCAACCTTCAAAATACTAGGCCAATCTAACTTCAAATACTGTAGCCAATCTAAACCTAGCAAAGTTTGTCCATTACCTTTTACTACTGTTAATGGCATTCTCTCTAATTTCTGTTCTTTGTACTGTACTTCTACGTTCGAAGCACCTATTACCTGAATATCAAAACCATTATAACTTTTCAAAACTCTATTTGTACCTTCTAATAACAAATTAGGAATGCTTTTAGCCATTTTCTAAGACATAATTGATACATCGGCTGCTGTGTCAACTTGCATCAAAATTGGTTTACCATTGGTGATCACTTCTACCATGATATGTTTCTTTGCACCTTTGTTGACTGAATTTATGCGAAACGCAAAATCAGTTTCTGAACTAACCTGATTATCATGAACATTTTCCTCATTATTCTCTTAACCCATAGTATCAACTGTAGCATTTATTTTCTTTGCGTACTGTTTAGGGAATCTACAAGCAGTTGCAAAATGACCCATCTTTCTGCAATTCTGGCATGTCTGTCCAGTAGCTGGGCATTTCTTTGCTTCGTATGCAAGATGATCAGTTTTACCACACCTAAAACACTTGGGTTTTTCCTGTTGTTTCTGTGTATAAGCCTGATTCTGATATTTATGAACATTAGTGTTAGGCACTTTTCTATGACTAGGCTTTGACATATTCCTTCTCTGATTCTCATTGGTTTTCCACTTAGAACCTACTGTATTAATTTTAGAATTTTCCATTCTATTGCTTGTAGAACTACCTATTATGTTACTTTGCCTATTTCATGTTTCTAAAGCTCTGCCTGTTATCAATACCTTTTCTAATGTTAAATCTTTATCTTGCAATAATTTCTTTCTTAGCTCTTCTGATATGCAATGTGCAATTACTTGATCTATGATAACATTTTCTAACTCTAGAAATTCACATGAAACGGCTAAATTCTTTAGTCTAGTCACAAATGCATCTAAACTTTCATTTTCTTTCTGATAAGCCTGCGCTGAAAACTGGTATCTTTCAAAAAATTTATTGACCTGAGGAGCAAAATATGTGGTAAGAGCCTTAATTGCAGCTTCACTTGTGTCATCTGTAGGCTGCAAAGTCTTAAACACTTCCCGAACTTCCCTACCTGCTGTATGAAGTAATAATGCCTTCTTTTGTGCATCCTTCATGTTCCCTAATGCTTCTAAATAAATCTTAAATTCCTCACACCACTGTTGCCATCGTGTTGCAACAGAATTAGGCTCAGCAGTGATGCTGAAACCTTGTGGGTGTTCTAAATTAAAAGGCATTTTGTTTGCTTACCTTAATAACTGTGGTAGGTTAAGCTACTGTTCTGCAGTCACAAGTGTACTTCCTACCTACCTACCCAACTTTAAATTTCACCCTTTTGTGTATTTGATGAAATTCCTATTCTGCTGCTGGTAAAATCTTCATTGGGCGATTTTACTCTTGTCCCCTGATGTACATACGACCATCTCTTGTGCTGGCCGTCCTTGTGCATAGGGTCCAATGCTTCTCCCTGCTTGTCCGTCGTCCTAAACGTCGCCAATGTGGGATATGGTACATTGGTAGGAAGTTCTATTAACCATAATAATTACCTGGAACATAGATGAACAATTGTTAGTAATTATTTCTCAGCTGATCCCATCTGATGTCGTCAATGTGGGATATGGTACATTGGTAGGAAGTTCTATTAACCATATTAATTACCTGGAACATAGATGAACAATTGTTAGTAATTATTTCTCAGCTGATCCCATCTGATGTCGTCAATTTTGGCTTGATGGGTAATAAGACGTTGGTATTCTAAAAATACGTTTAATGTATAAAAGACTACATTGTACTGTGTTTACTCTGTGACAGCTAACTCCCAAGTGTATATGGAGCGTCTTACACAATCTGACAAAACCAAAACATTGCTAAACAAAAGAGCATCGCTCTGAAAAGACTTAAATCCTACTCCAGTACAAATCATAAAGAATCACATCCTATCTTTGAGGTAATCAACAAATGTTTGAATCCTAATACCAAAACAAATCATTACTCTTATGTATAAAGCATAACATGTCTTATTCATGCAATATGATGCAATGTTGCACAATACCTGCAACACTTGAAATAATATAGTACATTATTACAATAATACATAACACTTATCTGCTTTCATGCCTTCAGT
The DNA here is from genome assembly GCF_036898095.1 of Palaemon carinicauda. Lineage (NCBI taxonomy): Eukaryota > Metazoa > Arthropoda > Malacostraca > Decapoda > Palaemonidae > Palaemon > Palaemon carinicauda. The sequence continues at coordinate 79,933,325 of NC_090742.1, read as the reverse complement.
TTGAGGGTCAACCGGTCCTTGCTTCACTAGAAATTCTTCCTCAGCTTCCTCCAACAGTTCATGAGCTGCCACAATATTCTCTTCCGACAACTTTCCCGAGTTTATCAACACTTCTAAAGCTAGACACTTGATTTGGGCCTTATTCCCCACTCGTAGCATGGCCACCGCATGACATTAAAATCGAGAGCCACTGATCTTTAGTTACATAAGCTTCTGACAATTCCTGAACACTTGGGTTACTTAAAAACTCTCGGATATTAAACTGCCATCGTATAATTTAACACCAATTAATACCTCTCCAAAAAATGATTTACTGATAATACTCAAAACCCGAATCAACACTGTACTATTAAAAAAAACCTTTAATCAAAACACAGCCCTGTTATCACCAATATTTAAAAGACTTACTCGATTCCCGGGTCTGGGCACCAAAATATATTATAATGTTTGGATCCCGGGTCAGAGCACCCAAAATACTGTATATTATACGATTACGACTACCGAAGTCAGGGCATTAAAAAAATATATACTTTACTCTGGCTCGTGATTGGGAACCAAACATATAATATTATATATATTGCCACAGGCAAGTTAATCAACCTCTCAAATTCCAAACTCCCTTGTTTGCTTTTACCTTAAAACTGTTACACTTTAAAATATTAATACACGAATTCTGAGACCGTTAAATAACTCCCAGACAGCAATATATAAAACACTGAATATCCAAAGGTCTCTTAAGCACACTCAAAACTAAACTGGGTAATTACCTTTAAGTATAATTAACACTTATCTAACTCTCACTGTGGTTCTTAAAAGGAATCGAGCAGTACCTGGTCGTAAATAGTGATGATTGGAATAATACACTCGTTACAAAAATAAAAATATTTATATAAATTACAACATGTTGAAAGAATTTACACAATAATAAAAATAATTAACTGGAAAAATTAAATCTGAACAAAACTTAGAATAAGACAATAATGTTACGATCTGAAATTATATAACTTGACTTGAAGTGTTATATCTGTATAAACCTTAATCTAGGAAAGGAAATAATGCAATGAAAATAATACAAAGCTTAAGTTTGACTCTTAATGAATATTAGTTAATCAGATCACTTTACCACCCTATCCTGCCTACAGGGGCATTTACAAAAATCGTTATACAATGTCAACACTCACCGTAATACAATGAATTCAGTATTCACCTTTTAGTCTTGCGTGACACACAATTTGCTTTTGGGGCACAGATTCACTGTGGGGAGGACACACTAGAACGTACTGAACACTTCCGATAATGCACTGGGTTTCGTGTGGGAGAGAGAGAAAGGGGAAGGAGGCTATCTTCTGGCTGCAGTTCTAACTCAATCTCTATGTCTGTCTGTCTCTCTGACTCTGACCCAATCTTGGATCCTCTATATATGAAATTCTGACTAATTCCAGAAGCTTCCCGGATTGAATTCTGATAGCGGGGGAGGTTGTGCTTTGCGTCAAAGTTTCCAACTAAATAAAAATGCCAAAAAGTGTAATCAAGGGCTTTAGGAAACTCTCAGACACACCACAACACAACCACGAGACGAATTCCGAGTTAGCTCCGACCACCTATTGTTCCAGAAATAAAAAAAAAAGATAACATCCTCTCACCGGCATATCACGAACATTCGAAAGACGTGGTACAGAATATTCTAAACCACATGTTACTGAACATTCTCTTCCTAACATGACACAATACATCATAAAATATAAAAGAACAGTACCTAAGCCCTCGTTCCTATCTCGTATGAATCCTACAAAACTTTTTTAAGTACA
>NC_090742.1:79909017-79929017 GCF_036898095.1 Palaemon carinicauda | reverse complement strand
TCGCAGTGTAATAGCTATTTACGAAAGAACAAAAGTATTATCATAAGATCAATTAGTGATGCTGCTAAGCTTTAGATGTGGAATTAAAGAGTACAATATATACTGATCATGAATACATATGTTAACCATTATACAGTGTATCGTTCTACACCACCATACATACAGACATCTCTTACTAATAACCATTCACCGTATCACTACTACTACTATTACTACTACTACTAGTACAGAGAGAGAGAGAGAGAGAGAGAGAGAGAGAGAGAGAGAGAGAGAGAGAGAGAGAGAGAGGAAAGAAGGGGAAAGAGTGGGATCGATTAGGGAGAGAGAAGGCAGAGCTTTTTGAACTGATGCGTTCGTATCCAGTTTTTGCCTCTTGTTACGAGTTAAAGTATCAATTTATTACATTTCGTGATTAATGATACTCCCAAAATGCCTCACTGGGTGTAATACGCTATATCAAAATCTCGTACCGAGACGAGTGTTCGTTAGAGTTATTGCCCAAAAACTTGCTTGAACTGTCTGTGAAAACCACAGTAGTTGACCACAAATATATTCCAAGTTTCAATATTGAATTAGGATTTGCCAAACAACATAAATGGCACAGAGTCTGGCGCCAACAAAAACACCCAAAAAAATTCAGTTTATGAACTGCAGCCACCAAAACTACATGAATGTTCATTCAAGATTCCATAATTACAAATATTTTAAATTGAGTGGGTGGTTTGTGTATATTCAAACCGGTAGCCTATATATTGAGCATAAGACCATCAATAATCGGAACACATTACGTTAACACTCACTCAAAAGAAAAATAGCGATTACTGAATACATAAAATTGAATGGTTATGTGTAATATGCCATGCTGTTATGGCAGATTTTACCCATACATTCAATCAATACCGATATTCCAAACTATCCAATGAATGATCCATGACACATCCTATAACTGTAGAAAATATTGATCGTGATGGAGAGCAATAAACTCCAACTATAACCTAGGGATAGGCGAAGCGTTTTACACCCTCAGACAAATCTATGTTTTACCTCTACAACTGCAATCATTAAACTGCACATTTCCCGCAGCTGTGTTTATACGGTTACAATTTGTCATCTATCGCCTATAGCAGGCAATTTTGCCATCGTGATCGGTTAGCCCGTCCACACTATTGGGCATACCCGACAAGCAAACATTGATACCAGATCCCAATTGGTAGAGAACATACTGAATGATGAAAAACTAAAAAAACACAGGCAAGGATGTTGCAACAAATACTGCTACCAGATGGAGTATAGCCCACAGTCTTAACTCTTCAGCTGGGAAAGACTGGCGGCAAAAGAGAACAGAACGAACACCAATAATAAATAATTTCCAATAATATATAATTTCCAAAGGATAATAATCACATACTTATTCAAATCACAAAAAAGTTTTCAGGCCACATGCTACCTTGCAGATATAAAATCTCCTTAGCAATAATAAAAAAACATTTAATTATTTCTGCCTATGTTATTCCTATAAACTTCTGTCTCGTCAGGAAAACCTTAATTTAAATTTTGTTCTAACTCATATTTTGACAAAATGGTTCTTGTATATTCATTTCAATATGAATTCGTTAAATAGTTTATTAATAATTTGAGTAAAAAAAAAAAAAAAAAAAAAAAAAAAACACTGAGGTGATGGCACAAACATACAAAGAGAAAACTAAAATTCTTCAGACTAGTAAATTTGGCATTTTTTTTTTTTACGAAGCCTGAACTATCGGCATGTTCGGGGAGAGAGAGAGAGAGAGAGAGAGAGAGAGAGAGAGAGAGAGAGAGAGAGAGAGAGAGAGAGAGAGAGAGAGAGAGAAATTGAGTAAAAAATTTACGAGGAAAATAAAATGAAAAAGACTGATTTAATTATTTTTCAACTAGTAGTAATCAAGGAGAAAAACATTACAATTCCGTATCTTTCCTTGTAGTGCCATCTATTATGTGTTACCTTGATGGTGTCTCCTTCAGCGAGCACTGAAAGGTCACCAAATCGCCATAATTTTAGGCTGTCGACATCAAGTCCCATCTCCGACTTGGAGCTTATTAGTAAACAGTTTCTGGCGTTGCTCTCAAGCTCTCTCCCAGGAAACTGCCTGATCACGCATGCCCGTAATTTCCTCTTATGAGGTGACATTTGTGCCTACCCCTGTTGGCTCACACCCTCATAGATGGATTGATTGTGTTTCTGTGATCTGATATCACCCTATGCTACTTGGGCATGCCCAATAGTGTGGACAGGCCTTTACAAAACTGCCAAAAAAATAAAGTTACTCATTAAAAGCTACAAATAAATCAGTTTTTGTTTGGTGGACTCAATTTGTTTTGAATAGTATCCTAATGGATGAGCCAAACTTAGGCTTCCTTATAAATGAATTGTCTACAGAGTGGAAAGGATCTGAAATCATTCAGAACCTAGGGAGAAGAAGGGAGAAAATAGGATAAACCCCCTTTTATTTGGGTAGGTCCCGGCAAGAGACTGCATTGAGAAGCACAGAGTATGCTGGAAACATTGTACTGTACAACCGTACACCCCAGCCACTGTTTTTAAGGTATGAAATACCAAAGAAAGAGTGGTCAAGCTACCCGGCTGTATTAGATTGACTGCCGGCACGGGGCTGGCAGCCGGGAGGAGGGATGCTTGTCCATGGAAGCCGCAGGGGTGGCGCCGGCAGGCTGGTGGAAAGCCGGAGGCCGGTCCGGCGGGGTGAATCCATCAAAGGCTACATACTGAGCAGCAGAGAGGTAGGAGACACCTAGGAAGGTGATCGCCGGCAGGGCGCGGCCTCCGGCAGGCTGTCGGTGCTGGTGAACCTAGCTGGTTGCATAAGATGGAGGGGAGGGTTACCTGAGATGTCGGCGGCAGCGTCGGCAAGGGGCGGCGGCCCCCGGCAGCCGGCAGGCTGTCGCCTTAGGTAATCCTCAGATAGGAACATCCTATGAAGTAGGAAGGTCACATGGGGTGTCGGCGGCTAGCGCCGGCAGGCGGAGGCGGCAGTGGACCGGCACCATGATAGAAGAGAGAAAGATAAGGAGGGAGTAGGGAAGGGTAATGTCCGATACCCGACCGGCTTCCCTCCGGAAGGAGTGTTCTCATGATAGGAGGGGATACGCCTATCATCCGGTGGCAGGGAGCCGGCAGATGGCTGGATGCCTGTGGTAATCCAAGGGAGGATCAGAGGACACTCAAAAAAGAGAGGGGGATCTTCCGCCAGCACTACCCCATAGTTCGACTATGAGGGGGAAGTGTAGCAGAGCGGCCAGCCAAGCAGAAGAGCACAGCCTAACCTACAACTCTCCCCAGGGGAAGAGTTGTAGGACAGCGGACAGGGGTGTGAAAGCAAGCCAACACAAAGGGATAGAGTGGGGAATGGGTTAGGGGTCTTGAGGGAGCAGAAGGGGTCACAACCCTAAAGCTCCCAATGGGTGGGGGAAATCTGTTAGGTGCTAGGCTACCCAGGCAGGAGAGAAATGCTCTCCAACCCTAGGGGAGGTTAGCTCAGAGTAGGCACAGCACTGGTGTACTGTCCTAAACTATAATAAAACAGAATCCCCCAAAGCCTAACCTAAACCAAGAGAGTCTTCTCCTAGATTAGGGAGGGCTGGGAAGACATATCGCTAGGCTACAGGGAGGAAGGGACGTGTCCCAACCAAGTGCAGTCTAGGGGGAAGGGCAGAGTCCTTCTACCTTCAGTCTCAGTCGATACCTTAAGGGAAATGCGTTCCCTAGGGGTGGACTGGGATGAACGATAGGTACTCTGGGGTTCTGTCCGAGGTCCCCCATATACTATGGTAGGGAAGAGGGAAGAACGATCTAGCCTAACCTACCCGAAAATTATTCCGGGTAAGGGGGCAAAGATATAGCAAAGCTACCCAGAGGGAGGTTACCCGAAGGTAACAGGGGGGATAAGGAAGCATACAAGGGCCCCAACGTTAGGTTAGGGGAGTGTGACAAGGATAGACCAGGCACGGTCCCTTGTATGGTCCCTAGAAGGCAAAAGAACATGTGCAACACTGAATCTTGTATATGTTTAAAAATGCCTATATCTTCATCAACAAACACTAGGAACAATTATTATATCATGCAGAAGTAAACATGAACACTAGGCTGCGGCCTAGGCTAGGCTAGAAGTCTAGTATGGGGTCGGCTAACTAAGAACGCCGAAGAATACCATCGGCATAATATAACTAATTCCTAGCAAGGAAGACTAAATAACTAATGATATTAATTAGTTATAAGACCGGGAAGGCTGTTCTGGCTAACTAAATAAAGCATGCGAGGCGAACAGCGGCGTCATAAAATGGCGCCTCCGGGCAAGGCTAAGCTCTGCCACAAAACACAAGATTTAAGCGTAAAAAATCGTTACTTTACGGCCAGAGCTTATTTAAACAATACAAGAACCTGGTACTCAACTTTCCAGAAGAAGACGAGGCTGAAGGTTGCGACATGGCGAAGGATGCAAAAGATATATTGTGATCACTGGGAAAAACCAATTGTTGTAGAAAGTTACAGGAGTAGGAATGGAGACGGACGTGACGTCACACAGTATGGCGGCGGAGAGCTATGGCCGCTATTTGTTTACATTGCGAGTACCGTAACAGTAACGAAGGAGGGTAACTTTGGAGCGGCTCCTCAGTTATCTCGCCACCTTTCCCCCTCGAAGCGTAAACGCTATGTGGGGTGCAGACAGGGGCGTAACTAGGTTAGAATGGGCCCGTGGCATTTTCTTACAGTGGGCCCCCATTATCTAAAAAAAAAATTTATAATATATATATATATATATATATATATATATATACATATATATATATATATATACATATATTTATATATATATATATATATATATACTGTATATATATAAATATATATATATATATTTATATATATATATATATATATATATATATATATATATATATATATATATATACTGTATATATATAAATATATACATATATTTATATATATATATATATATATATATATATATATATATATATATATATATATATATATATATATACTGTATATATATAAATATATACATATATTTATATATATATATATATATATATATATATATATATATATATATATATATACTGTATATATATAAATATATACATATATATATATATATATATATATATATATATATATATATATATATATATATGGATAAATATCAACACAACATCGTGTTCAAATAGAAACAAATTTCTACCTCATACTTGGGATCGAACGCTAGCCCCTTCTAATGAAAGGCCAGGTCGAAACCAACCATGTCACGAGAGCCCATATATATATATATATATATATATATATATATATATATATATATATACTGTATATATATAAATATATATATATATATATATATATATATATATATATATATATATATATATATATATATATACTGTATATATATAAATATAAATATATATATATATATATATATATATATATATATATATATATATATATATACTGTATATATAAATATATATATATATATATATATATATATATATATATATATATATATATATACTGTATATATAAATATATATATATATATATATATATATATATATATATATATATATATATATATATATATATATATATGGGAGAGAGAGTAGAGAGATTGATTTGATATATCTTAGAACTGGTAGGCATAAGAAATTGAAATATAATATGCAGGCATTGAAATATAATTACTAATTGTTAATACATACGTAGCTTAGAAAAAAAAAAAACATCTAAATTATATATTCTCAATAATGAATCAGATGAATACTCTTATGTAGGCCCATCCGGCCGTTACATTATCAAATAATTATGATACCTATAAAATGAAAATAAACACAACTTGGTCCAAAACATCTATACCATCATTAAATAAACAAATAGACTATACCTTATACCTTCTAGAATTCTTTCTTCCTTGCTTTCATCTCTGCAAATCTGTTAATGACTTTACTTAAGTTCAATTTACGCGCAGTTCCTTGTTCAATTGATAGAATAGCTAGTCCTTTTAATCTTTCCTGTGCCATTGTACTTCGCAAATAGTTTTCAACAGGCTTTAGTTCGGAGAATGAACGTTCTGCACTTGCAGTTGTGACTGGAATAGTTAAAAAAAAAAATAGCATTGCAATGCAAACCTCAGGGAAACTGGCTGAGATATAATGATTTTCTATGATCAACATATTAGCAAGGTCCTTCATACTAGAAACTTTGCTTATTTCTCCCTTCAGAGCAGATCTCAGGCTGAGAATTTCCTGTGTGAATGTTTCTGACACATCGTTGTGGTATTTTTTCACAAAACTAGATGCTTTTTTGTACAGGTCTGAGTCAGATAAATTTTGCAATGAGATTGGTTCCAACACTGAGAATGATGAGACAACTTCTTGCAAGCCAGTAAAACGGAAGTTCAACTGAGTTGTGATGATGTCCAGAGTACGATAGCAAACAGTTACTCCACACAAACTCTCTGGATCTTCTAATCTTTGGTCTTCACAAAGCTCGCCAAAATGTCTTTTTACGGTACGAAGTCTCTTTTTTCAAATTCTGGTCTGATTGACCACTTCTGGGCTGTATCTGTTGCTTCTTTCTTTACATCCTCAAACTGATTTCTTAATCTGCAAATCTCATCCTTGCAAACCTTTAAGAGGTCTGCTGCCTTAGCAAGATCAACTGCTTTTGATTGCAACATTTTTTATACTAAATTTATTGACTAAGATTTTGGACTGAAACGTCAAAAGGAATACAAAATTAAAATTTTCAAGACATTTCTTTAGTGCAGTGGCTTCATTGCATTCGTCTACCTTAGAGCTGCATAATATTATTTGTGCTAGAACTTTCTGCACATCACAGAATCAAACTTTGAGAGCAAATACCGCATCATAACGTCCAGCCCATCTAGTTGGGTTTAACCTTTTAATAGTTACCCCTTTGTGAGTGCCTGATTCAGAAATTAAGCAAGATAATATGTCCCATCTCTTGATACTTAATCCAAAAATCACATAGACTCTTTGAACAAAATCATAAAACTGCGCCATTTCTGTCACATCCTTGACAGCATTATTAATCACCAAATTTAAATTATGAGCAGCACAATGAACATAAACTGCACTGGGTTCAACATCAATTATTTTTTTCTGCACACCTTTGTATATCCGCTTCATGTTACTAGCTCCATCATATCCTTGGCCAAGACACCTTGAAATAGAAAGTCCTCTTTGTTAATTATTTGCAAAATTTGTTATGATAGTGCAGATCCAATTTGGCTCTCAACCTTATGAAACTCTAAAAAGAAGACTCATTAATTTGTAGGGGTTTTGTCTTTCCATTATCATCATATTCTATGCTACAGTAACTGTATATTTCACACATCTGATTAATTTTGGAAATATCCCGTGTTGTATCTAACATTATGCTATAAAATGGAGCTGCTTTAATGGCATAAGTAAGTTCTTTTTCAGTTTCCTTTGAAAGCAACTGAATGAGTTAATTTTGTATCATTGAGTTCATATACTTTGTTTTACCTTTAGGTTTACTGATTAATTCTGAAAGAACTGGATCATATTTAGAAAGCAACTCAATGATGCAAATGATATTTCCACGTTTCCTTTCATCTTCATCATAATCACCTTCATCTTCTGCTTGTGTTCCTTCTTTGTGTCCACAAAATGGCAAATTGCACATCGCTAATGTGAGAGTTATATTTAATAATCTGTCCAAAACCTGATGCCAGTATTTTTTTCCTTTTGAAGATTACCTTCAAGTGCTTCACTCAAAGTTCCATGCAAGCTCCATTGTTCATACACTAGGCATGAATTATAGTGAATTTGGGATGATTCGTGCCTCTTCATACCCTCACCTATGTGTTTCCAGTCAAAATAGCCATTAATCCATGTATCTTGTTTCTACTCGCTCCTCGATTAACAAACAACCAACATGTCTCACAATAAGCCTTATCAAGAACAACTGAATAGTATAATCACGACCTCTCAATTTTCACACCTGATTTCGACTCTGCATGATAATATTTTTTCAGAGAAAGAGCGACCTTCTGCATTCTTTTTGAAAGGGCCATTAGGCTTGCAATGTCCATTTGTAATGATAAATCGTTTTGTTTGGTCCTACCATTTTTTTTCCATAAAATGTCCTAGGTCTGTAGGCCACAACGATGTTATTGTGTCAAATGAGAGCTCAGGCGCATGGTCTTTTGAGGTACTAGGTTTACACTCATCTTCACAGGTATTGCCTAATATAGTGTTGGGAACTGGGTCAGAATCTGGTTTGCCAACTTCGTCTAATTTCTTTTCACCTGTATCAGTTGCTGTGTTTTGTTTCAATTAAACTAGTACTAGTAGTAGGCATTTCCACACTAGTGACACTACTATTAGTATTTTCTCCAATAGCTTCACAACTGTCATTGTCCTTTGCATTTTCGTTAATCACTTCTGCTGTTGGGGAAAAGATACCACTAAATTTTGGAAGCTTTGATGCCTTAATTCCATTTTCTTTTTTCTTTTCCCGCTTTTCACTGCCACTAAGATGTTTTTTGGGAGGCATGATATATCCGATTCACTGTAAATAAAAACTATGATTAATTGAGAAAATTATACTCTGTTATCATCTAATATACGAAAATTCTATTGTTTTTTGTTTGTATGGTGTTTTTACGTTGCATGGAACCAGTGGTTATTCAGTAATAGGACCAACGGCTTTACGTGACTTCAGAACCACGTCGAGAGTGAACTTCTATCACCAGAAATACACATCTCTCTCTCCTCAATGGAATGGCCGAGAATCGAATCTGCGACCACCGAGGTGGAACGCAAACACCATATCGACCACGCCACTGAGGCGGTATAGAATTTTTTTTATTGATATCATCTTTCTTCAATGCATTGTTCTTTATATTACATTATTTGTATCGTGAGTCAAATATTAAAATTAAGTTCACAATTCGTAATCAACATAATCTTTCATAAGGTGTAAGATAACTATCAGTTGTAGTCCACTTACTAAAGAATACGATGTAAAACAACCACGAATCGCGAAAAACTTCTCACATTTTCCTTTAAATGATCAAAAGATAATGGCGGTCACAGGCGGTGACAACTGACAAGCTCTGGTAACTGGTGTACACGGAGGCCAGGACTTAGACAGGAACATGACGCGTTCAAGCCAAGATCTCATACGGACCTGTAGTGTACGAACAGTAATACTCCTTATGACCTCCTAACCCATAACCCATAAAAGCCATCATATACATTAACATTTTGTAATGTCTTCTCAGTTTCGGTTATTAATCATTTGCCAGTATTATATTGAGGATTTTGATTTTTTTTTTTTAAATCACTAAAAGATAACAGTAAGAAGTAGCATATTTTTTTTTCTTCTTCTTCTTTTTACGGCCATGGGCCCATATCCCTTGGGTCCCTTAGCTCCCTTTCTGTAACTCTACGTCCATGGGCCCCTTTCATCATTATGGGCCCTGGGCCCGTGGCAGTTTGCCACCTCTGCCATCCTATTGTTACGCCTCTGGGTGCAGATAGCCATGTGGCGTGTTAATGCATGCGTCCCCTGTTGATATACGATATCCTAGAGGGAAACCTTTAGTTTAATTCTCTGGGAATATCTACTGTAGTCATATATACCCTAAGGAAGCTACTGAAGGAACCTTCCATCAGGACGACATGGCCATCTCACCCAAAAATAGATTTTTCGCTTCGCTCAAAATCCGTTTTTATCAAACTTTACTTATATTTTACCGTAATTTAAGATTTTGTACTGGGATTGAACAGCACTTCCATTGAAATACTCTATATTTATGGCATACATTTTGGTCATTATCAAGAACACAACTTTAAAGCCCTGTCCACACGATCGAGCATACCCGACGGGCAAACAGTGATACCAGACCACAATAGTTAGTAATAATTAGGGTCAATGACGTCAGAAGCAGGAAAACCACAGACAGGGATCTGTCATCATACAGTGGTGCCAGATCCCTGCCTTTATTTTCCCCCTTCTGACGTCATCAACCCTCATTTTAACTATTGTGGCCTGGTATCACAGTTGACTGTCGGGCATGCTCGATCGTGTGGACAGGGCCTAACATTGTTGGGCATAGCCCCTCCATTCGCCGATTGCAGATTACAGTACATTACGTTCACGAGCAACTAATGGTTGACTGCTTGCCGACCAGCTCCGCTCGTGTGTAAGAGATTAAAAACTTACCATTCAGCACCACAACTTCAAGGATAGCACTAGATTAAAAACAATGAAAGTCTACCTGTACTGCTCAGCAACCTTAGCTATCCCAAGTCTTTCCCAGGACTAAGTGTAAGTTTACTTTCTTCATACTACGTTGCATTTGGTCTAAATGTAGATTTTTATGCATTTGGTCTTAGTATAGATATTTAGTACAAAGAATATTTGTAAATCTAAAAATTTAAATAGTTGCAACATTAAACCTATTATTACCATAGTGTTTATTAACTGCCAAATTTTCTCACTAAAACATTTTTAGAGTTTGATGGGATAAAAAAAGTTGTGAAACTTCCTGATGAGATGACAACTCTAGGCTGCTCCATCCATCCAAGGCCAAGCACACAAACTGTAGTCAAAACTACTTTAACTTCAAGATACGAACCATTAACTAGTTATCATTGTCTAATTTAAAAGAGCAACCAATAATAAGATAAGTGTCTGGGCAAGAAAGATTTTCATTTATCAGTTAAAAGTCTGAAAACCCTATATCCAGTTCCCCATTGAAAACTTTCATTAAATTCTTTCCACGCAGCCTGTATCTAAATCAAAGAATATAGGAAAATATTTTAATTTCTTTTATTCAAGAATCACTGCTATCAAATTAAACCTAGCGTGCTATATATGCATGCCTTATTTGACAAGGAAGATTTTCATGTCCCTTTAGCGGTCTCTTAGTTTATGCCACAATTTTGAGATTTCCTACCAGTTACCAGTGTGATAACGTTCATACCTTGCTACAGAAAATAGACTGCTAACAAGACCTTAATAGTTCGTCTTTTACAGTTAGTAATACTTAGCAGCATACTTTTTAAGCAGAAATCACTCTAGACAGCAGCGCCTGAATCTCATGCTTTAAACCTCCAATTCACCAAAATGGAGAATCTGAAGTTCGGGCTCTAATTCATATACAATAAGAACTCAACAATTCATTAAAATACCAAAATATTAAAATTTACATCTACTCAAATAAATCTTATAAGTTCCCTGTAGTCTCTTTCAGTGACAACTTACCGAATGAACAATTTAAAAGCTGCTAACAATGAAGCTCAAGCAATTCCAAGCAAATGTAGCATGTCGATGTAGTTTCGTAGTCTTAAAACTGCTGCCAAACCTATTCATTCCCAAATTTACCCGTAATTTCAAAGAAATTATGGAATTTCTTAATTAGTAGATATGCAAAACCGCAGCTGAAGCTCTGAACCCAAGTTACCTGTAAAGAAAATATATAGTCTAGAGAATGCCACACGGTTTAGAAAGAATTACTGACTGAGGAGGAACAACCTGAATTAAAGATTAAGGAATAAGATATGAAAGTTTTACAGTTTAAAAAGATAAGACTAGCCCAACAGAAAAAAAAATATTTGAAAAAAGGAGAGCCAAGTTGTTGAAAGTATACTTTAAAATTTAAGCATCTAATTATTTACGGAAACATCCGAAACTAAAAATCTTTAAATATTCCGAAAATTGGTGACAAAAATATCTGTAAATTATCGTAAGGGTTCTAATTAAAAGCAAAAAAAAGTCAAACTAGTTTATCACTTAGGGTAGGAAAAATATAGCTACAAGGTTAACCAAAAAGTAAAATCACTAATTAAGCAACAGTCATAGGTCTCAAATCCTAACTGAATAACAAAGATAAGGTTTTAAAATTGTTATTTTAAATTTACGAAAAAAATTAAAACTTGCCAACTAATACTAAAGTTTTTGGGAAAAGGTCACGTCTAAGATCTAACTAATAATCTAGGTTAAATATCTTCGGTTGGGAAACTGAAGTCACTGAGTTGGCCAAATACTCGTGGCAGTTGAAAAATTATGAAGTACTAAATCTAGGAAACAAAAACTGCCATGTTTAGAAGCAAAATATATTCTCCGACTAGTTTAGTAACTATTTAGTTAAGACTAAATCTAGGAAACTAGTCCTAAGTTGGCCAACTAGTTTAGTCACTTAAAGTTTAGAAATGAAAGTCAGTTTCAGACCCTACCAGGAAAGTTTTAGTTTAATACTAATCTACATGTGACAATTAGTTGGAACTTCGGTAGTCAAAAGACGTATAAATTCTTACCTAACTGGACAATTTGATTGTTTAAAATCTTTACATAAATTACAGGAAAATAAAAGATACAGGGTTTGTTTAAAGTAGCCTAGCATTCAGAAGGTGATCGTAGTAGGCCTCTGATCCTAAGCGGAAAATTAATATAGTCAAGTTGCCGCTGGAGTAAAAGCCTTTTGAAAGTCACTTTGTTAATTTACGTAATAGTCGTAGGTGGAAGATTCTATTTGTGAATTGATGAATCTAAAATTGGGTAATATATGGTTACTTTAAAGTTTTAAAGTTTGAAATTATTAACTAAATTTCCAAGAATAAAATTTTTCAAAGACTTGCGTACAGTGAATGTGCTTAAAACTAATTTGGCCTTTATTTCCGCAGCAAATAAAAGTTCTCCCATTATCAGCCCCCTTCCCGACGGACAGGTGGGAACCTGGGTACAGGAAAAGTTATATAATACTTTCGAGACTTGTAAAAAGCCACAAACTAACAGACCCACCTTAAAGTAAGAGTGGACCCCCCTTCCCGTGTCAAACTTATCCAAGTCACAGGGGGGGAGGGGAAAAAAAATAAATAAAAAACAGGGAACGTCCCCCCCCCTCCCCGGCACTAAACTTTCCCAGGTTACAGACCTAGCCGAGGGGCAAGTCCCCTTGCACCTCCTTCCAAAGTCATAAACGTACACGAGTCACAGATCCCCCAACCAAAGTCACAAAGTAGATCACAAATAAGTCCTTACTTTCTATTTGACACCAACGTGTGTCTAAGCAATCTTTACAGTCTCGTTACAGTAAAAATTGTGCAAGCCTTCCTTAGATGACCGCAACGATATTTCTGGTACTGCGAGGAAGTCCCAAGTACATCAGTGTCGACCCTGAAAGTGGAAAATTTCAGGATAGGAGCTCCTCTAGATTAAGTTCTATCAATTTGATAGTATCTTTCGAAGAGACTAATTAATGTAATACAAGATAAAATACAGTCTTTGAACAACGTACGAAACTTGCTGGAAAACAGAAATAAAAAAGAAACCAAGTTTCTAAAGAAATTGGAGTACCAACTCTCCAATTAAAAGTAACAACACTCAAAAACAGAAATGTTGAAGGTAAAACATAACCGTTCACAATACATACCATAAAAAAAAAAAAAAACTCGACGAATGCAGAAATTTTACTTCCTCACTACAAGATATCATACACTCCAAAAGCGACCTAATATAATAACTGAACATGTGGCAGCCAAATTATTCCAACGAAAGATTCAGACACTTCCGATCTACGAGCTATGGACTATGAAGTTTGGAAGTCACTCTTTCCGCAGGGAACCTTAGGTAGTTTATCGGACGACCACAGATGGCAGTAATGAGTAAAGTAGCCGATATGATTGTTGCGTTTTCAATATCATTCCCATAGAACGCTACACAAAAATTATGTGAATATGGGGATTGATAATAATTCGAATAAGAATATCATCATAAGCATGAAAATTACGATGCTCATAGAAAAATGAACGTTAAAACAGGAAAAGTGTGTGATATAAAATGAAACGATAAGAAACAATATAAAAGAAACATTAATAGTGACGTGAAGGAGAAAAGGGGTTTATAAATCCAGGCATGTTTATGAAATAAAATAAAATAAAGAAAAAATAAACAGCGCTCATAGAAGGTTTTTGAGAGATAGGATAAATTCGGGAATATTTTCATTTTCTTAAATTTATTCTAAAATAAATCTTGGGCAAAAGTACCAACACATTAGCCTCCTTAAATCATAAGGCTGAAGTCCAGGTTAATGTAACACGGTGTTCTAGGCCATTCCAGAAGAACCTTTCTTTTCTCAATGATGCTGACACTGGATTAAGATAGCACATCATAGATGATAGTACGGTATAAGGATCGTTTCGGAATTATACATAACATATTCTGCATGATTACTATACTACTCATAAAAAACTAGTTCAATTCTAGGCTTATTCACATTATTTTGCTCGTTAATTTTCTTACCAAAATACTCTCTCTCTCTCTCTCTCTCTCTCTCTCTCTCTCTCTCTCTCTCTCTCTCTCTCTCTCTCTCTCTCTGTATGTGTGTTCCCCAAACATGCCAACAATTCAGGATTCTTAAGCAATTTATCCTATTGCCAACTTTAGTAGTTTGAAGAATTAGAGTTTAGTTTTCTTATTGTTAGAGATGTTTGTTTGTGTCTCTTCACTTCTATTGGCTTGATCTTTTACTCAAATCATGATTAATTTTTGTAAATTCATAACAAAATTAATATGAAGGTACCCCTGTCCCAATTCTTGTATGAAGATATGTGTTGTACGTCAAGGTAAATGAACTCTATAATCGTGAGAATTCCACAAAACCTAACTATTCAGCATGTTGTAGCAAGATTGCATTTTGATAGCGAAAGGTAGTTAGTTGCCTTTGTGTGCTCAAGTAAATAAGGCTCTCACCTGAGAGAGGGTCAATTGTACAGTGTACTTACGAACCTTTTCTAATAAGGTGAAAAAAAAAAACCATGTTCCGATGTCTCATTATCTGTGGACATGGGACACCCCTGTGTCAGAATATGAATAGAACAACTGTAAATATTATAAGTTTTTTTTTTTTATAATAGACAGAAAAGTTAACAAAAATCAGGTTGGCAGATATAATTACAAGTTTTGAATTGTTGATATGGATATCTTATGTAATATGGTAGCTTAATGTCTGTAAGGTGGCAAGAGGCAGTGGCCTGAAAGAACGTTTCTTTGTGATTTGAATACCTTATAGTGATGTATATCCTTGGAAAATTGTTTCATGATGATATTGGTGTCCGCTGTGTTCTGTTTGCCCACCAGTCTTTGCCTGCTGCTCGAGTAGAGATTATGGGATACACCATTGTAATGGCTACACTCCATCTCATAGTACTAATTGTTGCTAGATCCCTGCCTGTGGTTTTCTTGCTTCTGACATCATGAATCCTCATTCTCACTACTCACTGGGATCTGGTATCATTGTTTGCCCATCAGGCATTCTCGGTAAGTCTGGACAGGCCTTAATGATAGCCAAACTATGTCTCAAATATATGGGGTACTTTATTGAAGGTGCTGTACCATGGCATTACAAAATGATATGTGAATACATGTGGTAAAATAATATCCTCTGAATTTATTTACAGAAACATAGTACAGCAATGGAGGCTCACAGCCGCTCCCCCCCCCCCCCCGTTTGAAAGGGCTTGCACCACTCCAAATAACTTTTCTTTCTTTTAAAACTATTCTGTATTCCTCTGAGCTCATCAGGGTATCAGAAAACCTCAAATCATTCATTCAATCCTCTGAGCTCATGGGGGCAACCATATCTGTAAGCAACATTGTGAGATATCCTGACTCGAATGGTAGTACAGTCTGCGATTAAAAGTTTCATGTGAAACACGCACAACTGAAAATAGGGGCCATAAGTGATTTTATTAGTCATCATATTGATCTTTAGTTATAACCTCCTGCAGCCGGCCAGCGACAGAGGTGGCCAAATTTTAATGTACATGGTATCTTGATTCCATCTAAATCATTCCCACTCTCTCACGGTGTAATTTAGGAGCTTGCTTGGCTGTTCGCCCCTGAGCTAGATCTCACAAGTTCACCATAACAACCCAGCAGTTCTCGATGTGGTTGAGATCTGGGCTGTGGGTCGGCCAGTTCAGCATATCTACAGTATACATGTATGCTTTGCTTTGGGAGCAGGGCAATTGTCCTGAACAAAACTGTTAACAGGTTAACACCAATTTTGAAATAGGTATCATTGTTTCAGCAGTTATATGGCAATTTATTCATTTATAATTTGATAATTACAATAATAAATTACAAAAATAATTTATGAATTAATTTGTGCCACTGAATAAAAGACGAGAACATTAATACATACAGTATACTATTGGCCGATCAAAACGCCAGTGAGTTAAAGATAGAGCAGAGAGAGGCAGTGTAAGGCTCACTTCACATGAGCGGATGTTTTCCGTAAGGAAATATTTCCGCTTGTTAAGAGGCATGCCTTTAATTGGGAGGACTTTCCCGTGCGGCCTCGTAGTTCCTATAAGCCGCTAAACTGGAACCGCGCGGATTAGCAGTGCAAGTAAATCACTAGCGCATGGAAATTCTTCTTTTGAATAAGAAAAAAGAAAAAAAATGGCGGTGAAATAAACATTGATCATCATTTTTTGTTACTATGTTTTTGTTAGTTTCATTTTCGTATTTCCTTCTTTACATATTTCTAATTTTCACTAAGGAAAATTTGTAACATGAATAGCAGTTGATATATCGAATATATTTTGTAATTCTACCATTTCCTCGTTCTCTTGAAACGAGAGAGAGAGAGAGAGAGAGAGAGAGAGAGAGAGAGAGAGAGAGAGAGATCCGAGTGTGGGATCAAATACAAGCAGACGTAATTCAACAAAAACACAAGGATCCAGAATCCTGGAAAGACAGAGAGACAAACAGGTGAAGGGAACTGAAACAACGGAACTGAAACTGGAAGTTTGAAACATCTTTGGAACAGCCGCCGGTCACTTGTGCATCGTTGACCGCTAAATAAAGCTGGTATTCACCACACTGCAAGAATGTAATAATGTTCAAATTACAATTGGCTGATTAAGAATAACATAAGAGAACATCTAAGAAGGCGAAGAACTACTATATTGCATTCGTGTGATTTCATGAAAATTGATCATGAAGGGTGCATTTTGTCAGAAAATGTATTGATGTACATAGTATTTAAGCATACAAGATTTTAATGTTTTCCTAAAGCAAACAATGTTGCTAGAATAATTATAATAAAAGATTGAGGAATCAAGCAAACTTTGAAAAACATGGAGGGATTAGAAAAAAATGAAAATAGTCGAGTTTCAAATGCAAATAACGAAGATTGCAACATACTATGAACATCTGCACTCGATAAAAATTGTAGTTTTCGAACTGTACGTTCAGGCGTATACCGCCTAAGGATATGATTTTGTAATGGTATATGGGAACATTATACGCAAAAAAAAAAAAAAAAAAAAAAAGTTAGCCTGTTGGGAACGTCCTTGCATAGCGATCTGCTGAACTGGGGTCAGAGACCCCCACACTATACTTGTGAGGTAAGGCTGGGGTGTTTGGGGGAACATATAGGTCAACCTGTTGAGTCATCGGCAGTCATTGCCTGACCGTCCCTGGTCTTAGTTTGGGTAGGGAGGGGGCTTGGGGTCTGATAATTTGCATATAAGGTGAGTCTCTTGGGCACTGTCCTGCTATAGCATTATTGTCAGTCCAAAGCCTTTTTTTTATTTCTGAGCGACCTTTAAACCTTTAAACCATAGAATAGACTGAACAAGGGAATATAATTGTGGGAATTAACTCAAAAATAAAAAGACAATAATGTATTGGTTGTTTTGTTACATTAAAAAAAAAAAAAAAAAAAAAAAAAAAAAAAAAAAAAAAAACAGATGATCTTGGATTGTGTCATAGTAAGGTAAAGAGGCAGAGTAAAGTAACACTGATTTTTTAACAGTAATTAATAAAGGATCAACAAGAACAATTGGAAAAAAATTGGAAATGTTGAAATGCTCTTTCCCTTGACTGGATGGGCGAAGAACAAAAGTGATCAAAGAACATTCTCTACCCACAGCGCCATTTTTGATACTTGGAATGTTCCCACAAACTGAAGTATGAACCTTTGTCATTGCTTTTCCATTGGTGCTTTGATATTTTTTTTTGCACGAACACTAGAATTTATGGAAATCCACGTTTATTAATTTATCATTTTGTACATTTTGGTATATAGTTCATTAAAAAAAAAAAAAAAAAAATAACCCTCTGCTTGTTGGGCTTCCATAAATAGGACACTTAGAGTCGGCAGTGGCTACCACTGTTTCGTGGTTTACGAAAAAGAGGAGCGGGTAGCTGTGAACACCCAACTGCTAAAAATTCGCTCGTGCGCGGTCTTTCCATAGAAGCGCATGCGTTTCATTTTTCGCTACAAAACTGTGGCACCCCACTGTCCACTGAATTACTGGCCCCTGTGCGGGAGCCCTAATATCAGAGAAGTTTAATAAAAACGAACTATATACATCAATGTACAATATAATAAGCTAACAAACGTGATTTCTATAAATTCTAGTATTCGTGTAAAAATAGGTCAAAATACTAAAGAAAAAGCAATGACAAAGGTTCGTACTTCAGTTTGTGGGAACTTTCCAAGTATCAAAGATGGCGCTGTGGTTAGGGAAGGTTCTTGTACCGAGAGGAGGAGGTAGCAGACACAGAAATGACTAAATGGGAGACCCAAGAGTAGAATGAATGAATGATTGGTATGCTTAATAAACAATTCATAACTTAAGAAATGAATGACTAACTCAATAGTGAATAATTTAAAATTTAATATATAATTTAAAATAATTAAGAAAGCTAGCTTCGAATATGAACTTGAAAATGCCACTGGCATTATACAAAACGTCTCTTCCAAGAATCTTGGTGAGAATGTACCTGTCATTCTCATTATGATATCCAGAAGACTGGGAGATGCTGTGGAGATTAACAGCAAAGGTTAGGGATGAGGAAATTTCAAAATGATTGAACATACAGTCACGCCAGGCTGAGCATAAATGAAATGTTCCATAAGTTGTTAACCATAAATGGGTGCCATTTTCTCTATCATCAGTTTAGGTAGAACCGAGTCTCAGTTTTAAATGTAATAGGCCTATATGACACACACACACGCATATATATATATATATATATGTATGTATATTGAATAAGAATATAACGCATAATGAATTATCTTTATTATCATCATTATTATAATTGCATTAGAATTACTTACATAAGTTTAGATTACTGTATACGCTTATTGTAAACGCCATGTTAAACTATATGGCATATGAAATGTAAACACGGTATAACACTGTGAACCTGACGGAAAAAATACTTTCGAAGACTAAAGAGAATGAATAAAAGAAAAACGCGAAATAAAAATGTGAATGAACCAAAATAGTAATAAATCAATACACCAATGTGTAAACATTAAAAGTAACTGAAAATACAACCTGGAGATGTATAATATTTTTCTTAATTTTCCAAAAAAGGAGAGAAAGAACTTCTGGAAGAATAGCAAAGTGGTTGGAAACCGCTACTGCAGAATGAAGTCCTTGTAATGTTATTGAGAGCAAAGCCGGGAAACGTGAAATATGCTTTATTCCCTTTTCTCCAAAAGAAGGAAACGAATACAAACGTTCTGTGGACCGCGTCCAAGCGAAACCCGCCGTGGCATGGGAAAGGTCACTGACTCGGCGATACCCAAATAATAACACCTCATCACTCTGATTTAAGGTACCTTACGTGCCACCTGGATTGCCCGAGGACCAGGGACCAGTTGGGCATACGGTGAACCTATACCCAGCCCTATACCCAGCCTAAGGAGGATGGACATAGCCACCACCCCAATTACCCCTCACT
The DNA here is from genome assembly GCF_036898095.1 of Palaemon carinicauda. Lineage (NCBI taxonomy): Eukaryota > Metazoa > Arthropoda > Malacostraca > Decapoda > Palaemonidae > Palaemon > Palaemon carinicauda. Next base: position 79,909,180 of record NC_090742.1, on the reverse strand, counting down.
CCCACCCCACACTCTCTCTCGCTCCCTTATCCCCCCCTCTCTCTCTCTCTCTCTCTCTCTCTCTCTCGCTCTGACAAAAACGAATTTCCCCCGAAGGGTAATCTTTGAACATTCCAGAGACATTCCTTTACACTACTCATACAACCTCTCCTCCAATATACTG
>NC_090742.1:79899017-79904017 GCF_036898095.1 Palaemon carinicauda | reverse complement strand
GTATATATATATGTATGTATATATATATATATATATATATGTGTGTGTGTGAGTGTGTGTGGTGTGTGTCTGTGTATACAATACATATCTACAAAAATCCTTTTATTAGACAGATTGTGCTACTACATTTCTGTAGTGAGATGCCATTTGCCTGAAGCAACGCATATTGAAGCGTGAAGAGTGTATGTGTTTGTGTAACTTTGCATATATCCACACTCAAGTATATGCATGAATGTGCGTACTAAGTTTAAGTACAGTCATTGTAACTTTCTCTGACTGTATCGTTGGTTGTCTGGCTACATTACAAGTGCATTCCGTTTAGCCAAATCCAGGCTTGCCAACAGCGAATCTCCCCACTGCACTCCGCGGCTGAATTACGTCAATGCACTTCAAGGTGAACATACAACAGAATAATGTTTACAGGCCTGAAAAGATTTCTTTGCCATTTTATTCAATTTCAAATATATTAAAAGCCGCGTACTGAAATCAAGAAAAAAAATTACTATTAAAATTTTGAAATATCCTATATGTAGACTTTTTTCTTAATCATATTTGGGTTGTGAATTGTTATAGAGGAGTTGGTCGTAAAGATGGGTTAAGGGGAAGGCGTTTGTGAGTGCGTTCGTGCATGTATATACGTGCATGTGCATGTGTGTGTGCATGTGAGTTTGTCAGAACAGAAGGGGATTGTGAGTGGGTGTCACGGACCGTAAAGAACCGAGAGTAAAAAGAAGAAAAAAAGAAAAGAAAGAAAGCCAGAGGTTCACTGACTGTTGCCAAAAATTAAATAAGAAAACTACTCAATGAACCACGATTCGATTCAACCCCGAAAGTTCAAGAACGGATTTCACTAAATGTCTTCGGATTAAAAAAAAAAATCATCAAAAAAAAGGAAGAAATATAAAAAAAAAGTAGCTGAAGAAGAAGAAAAAGATGAAGGATAACGCATGAAAATCCTCCGACGGAGGAGAGAGACAAGGACAGGAGGTGGTAGACAGACAGACAGACAGACAGCCAGACAGCTATAATTTCTGAACTTCTTTACGGGAAACGGTTTGCATGGCAAGAAAAAGATGAAAGAAAGAAAGGAAAGTGGGAGGACGCGTAATGGCTTCATATACAAGGTTTGAATCTTGACGAATATGGTAATTACCTAACAGGAATAATGGCGTTAACATGATGTTATTAGTTACTGTTACAAAGTATTTCAGTATATGGTTATTTCATTTTGAGATACCGACAAAGGAAATTAGAAGGGTACCGTTTTCATATATATATATATATATATGTATATATATACATATCTATATGAATATATATATACACATACATATATATATATATATATATATGTATATATATATATATATAATACACATACATATATATATATATATACATATATATACATGCATATATATACATGTATATACATGCATATATATATATATATATATAATATATATATATATATATATATATATAAATATGTATACACACACACACATATATATATATATATATATATTTGTATATATATACACACACATATACATATATGTATATATATATATATATATATTTGTATACACACACACACATATATATATATATATATACAATAAATACGTGTATGTACGCAAGGCCAAAAAAGAAAAAAAAAACTCACTTTTGGAAATTTGTTTATTCTTTGCCATCCTAACAATCACGAGGTTTCAATCTGTACGTATGGAAAAATCCCGTGCATTTCCAATGCACTTGTCTGCCTGCAGTCCAGTGTCTCTACCGTTAGCATAATTGAGGAAACTCGAGAGCGGCGGAGTACTAGCGTGGAAGTTCTCGGAGCGTGCATATCGGAAAAACCCAACAAAGACGTTAAAGTCTCAGTCAGCAGAGTAGAAGGAGGGAAATGATGATCCTCATGAGAAGAGGAGGTGGAGGTGGGGGAGGGGGGGGTTGGTGGAAGGGGTTAAGAGACAGCATGAGAGTGAGGGAAAGGAGGAGGGCACGTGAATAGAGCAGAGCGGAAGTGATAAAAAAAACACGAAAAAAAAATCTGCATTCATGAGAGTAGCTCGTTCTGCTTTCCTACTCCCACAGAGGCTAGAAAATGCCTTGCAGAGAGAGAGAGAGAGAGAGAGAGAGAGAGAGAGAGAGAGAGAGAGAGAGAATTGTCTGAAACAAATAGATGCATTTGAAATGTCATTAAACAGATAGCAGATAAAAGAGACAATATATTGACGTTATTCGGTACTCCATTTCAGTCCATCACCTAACGTCCCCCCCTCACATACCCCGAACGTGAACTACCCAGGGAGGAAAAGATAAAACGAAATGAAGAATATAACAAAGCAGACACTGTCTGCCAGGAATCGAAGGCTATAAACTCGTGCATACATATGTACACAGGATCCGAACACCAATCCCAAGACGTCATCCTAAAAAAAAATGCATCATCTGCGTCCGAAGACAGAGTAATAAACAATGTCACGTTTGATGGGACTGCAGAGATTTCTCACGAGAGAGAGAGAGAGAGAGAGAGAGAGAGAGAGAGAGAGACACGCAGTACTAACGACGCAATGACGGTGGAAGGAAGGTCAATGACATCTTTTACGAGGTGAGAAAAAGTAAAAGATGTGAGGTCTTTTTTTGAAGGAATGAGATGGAAATAAGTCGACCTCAATAATGGTCTACTAATTATTATACCTGGGAGGCCCCTCACGTTTATTGCCTGTCTGTTCGAACACCTGCCTCACCTTTCTGTCTGCCTGTTTGTCTAATCTACGATTTAATATCTCGCTAATCGAACGACGCTTTCCAAGAAAAGATTCACTCACTCCTTGGTCTGTGCACAGGAGATCCCTACTCCTGCCCTACCCTATGCAGGAGTGCGCTCACGTAGATAAGCGCCTCCTGGCAAATGCCAAAGGCATTACTATCGGTTATATTGGCCTTTATCGTGGATGGTAAAGCAAGGAGTAACGTGGATCACTAAAGACATTTCATGTAACATTCTGCAGATGATCTGAGTGTCATGAAATAGACAGGAGTGAGATGAGGCCCGATATAATATCAAGGTGAAAGCAGAAAAAATGGAAATCACAAATAGGAATGATGAAAAACATCTTAATATTTAATTTTTTATAAGCTTATTACCAACGGTGAATTCTTTGCATATAAATCTACTCAGTAATAAATTCATGGCACGCAAATTTGCTCTCGAATAATAATTTTCTCTACTGAATATTATTTTGACTTATTACACGAATTCGTCTGCACTATTAATCACGTCAGAACAGATGCAGAAATATCGTTTAGTCAGATGTGACATTATATTTATTGCATATTAAACATTTTGAAACTCTTATAATAGTTCTGTAGGCTACTGCATTCATTCCTTTTCGTTATTGATATATATATATATATATATATATATATTCATATAAGGCATATATTATACATCTCCTAATATCTGGATTCTCTCTACCTCAGGATCAGAGACCCAAGGGGGAATCAACTCAAAGATAATAGTTTCTGGTATATATATATATATATATATATATATATGTATATATATATATATATATATATATATATATATATATATATATATATATATACATATATATATATATATATATATATATATATATATATATACATATATATATAAAATTTAAAACATATGGTCTTCTAAAATATTATATTCAACACTTCAACGCCTCGAATTGCCTTCCTCCTGACTTCCTATGATTCATATTTCTTGCTCACGTCCTGTCAGTGTCTTTTAATATTTTTGCGATGATAATATTTCTTTTCATTTTGGATTTTCATCATCTTTAATGGTTCAGCGAACAACTCTTAACGATTCAGAAGCTCCATGAAATTCTGGAACTAATGAAAGGTTAATTTCTCTTTCCAATGCCTGATTACAGAACATTAAACTCTCCTCTCTCGAAATGTATTTTAGAAAGCAGTGCAAAACAGGTGACTTTTTCCGCAGGTGTTGAAATTAAAGTTGCAAGATTTTGACATTTGCACGTGCGTACAGTGGAAAATTTTTCATTCTGTTATACATGCATATATATATATATATATATACATATGTATATATATATATATATATATATATATATATATATATATACAGTATACACACACACACACACATATATATATATATATATATATATATATAGAGAGAGAGAGAGAGAGAGAGAGAGAGAGAGAATTAACCACCAAGAAAATTACATAAACTTCTTTTCTCTGATATTCATATAACACTTATTTATCTGTTGCTGTACTTTATATTTATGTACTGTACATTCGTATGTTGCAAAATGTATATTCGCATTATGTTTATGAAGCCTTCTCAAAGTTTTACAACACTAAACTGTTTTATCTAGAAATAAATTGATACTTTCAGTTCGAATTGATGAAACGAGGACGAAACCACCACGCAGAAAACTTCCATGTCATCAGTCTCATCATATAACCACAGAAACAACCCACCTGCATGGTTTCTAACCCCCTCATACATCGTGCATCCCGGATATTAGGATTTTTCTATTTAGATATTTTCCCCCGACATTGCATTCCTTTTAGAAAACGAGCTTTATATTTGAATGTTAATTTTTAGAGATATTTATTATCAATCTCTTTTTATCTTCTGTTAATTGTCCCTTTGTTCCTTAAAACTTTCTTTGGAATCCTACCCGGAGACCCTGCTTGCCTGTGCTTGAATTTCTCATGTCACGCAACTACAGTAAACCTTCACTCAACCTTTTATTTACTTCCACACACACACACACACACACACACACACACACACACATATATATATATATATATATATATATATATATATATATATATATATATATATTGTAAATACGTAAATAATATAACCGTTAGATTGACATCTAACGATGTCAATGAGACGAAAGTATTGGCTTTAACAAAGTTTTTCATCTGTTCTTCTGTTCACTTGATAATTGTTA
>NC_090742.1:79861517-79894017 GCF_036898095.1 Palaemon carinicauda | reverse complement strand
CTGGCGACTCTCCCATAATGCAAAACAATGGCTTTTGTTTGATGAAAACAATGACAGTTTACACCAGTCAGTGTTATGCAGCGTATAAACTGATGATGTTATTTATTGTTATTATTGAAAGTAAAATGTTTTTGTACGGGCACAAATACTGAGAAAGCTTTCTTGAAAAGGGCAATACAAAATATTATTGCTGAAGTACAAAACCCGAAGAACATAACTATGGAAAACTATATATACTATTACGGCTGGAGAATTACAAAAATTCTGGAGCTCCAAAACTCACCTGATTATATCACATAAGTCTGTTACACTTAAAAGAATAACACCCGAGCTCTGAGAAAATTGCGCAACTCCCAGATATATATATATATATATATATATATATATATATATATATATATATATATTATATATATATATATATATATATATATATATATATATATATATGTATGTATATGTATATATATGTATATATATACACACACACATATATATATATATATATATATGTACATATATATATATATATATATATATATATAAACACTGAATATACAAAGGTCTCTTATGTTACACTCAAAACAAAACAGGGTGATTAGTTATGTGAACTATTCAAAACCTATCTCTTACTTCCGTTCTTAGTCAGAAAATACGAGCAAAACACTGAGAAAAAATATTGGTGATAGAAATAATACACACTATAAAAGTAAATAAATTCTATAAAAAGTTAACAGCAATTCACAAGAGTTAACAAAAAAATAAATCAATTGAAGTAAACCTTAGACTAAGACAAAAAATGATACTTTATCAAAAAAAATATATATACAATCACTTGTTTCACTGAAATTGATTAATAAAAATATTTATTTTTGCTAATTAATGAAAAGAGTTAACACTTTAATACTCTAATGAACATAAAATATTCAAATTTACATATATGTAACCGTTACAGTTACGTCTTTTGCTTCACACAAAGTTACAGAACGGTTAAGCAAATATTTTTAATGCACTTCACTGTTTAACCTAAATCTCACAGGGCCAGTTACAAAAGTTTATGTTAAAGTGCACTTACATTAACACACTACACTTGAATTAACATCCAATAACTTCACCAACGTTTGAACAACACTATACACAATATACATTGGATGAAAAATAACTTATTCACGTTTGAGAGAACACACACTTGAGAGGAGAGAGGGCAGGCAGACATTGGCTCTTTCAAAAGGATAGGCTGGGTTTCTTCTTCTGCAAATGCATTGCTGGGTCCTATATATATTGAATTAATTCTTCTGGAAATTTCTTGATCATTCTCATAGCGTGGGGAGCATGGCTCTAGTGGCTAAGGTTGCCAAGAAGTAAATTGAAGAAGGGTACTAACCTTGCTTGCGGAGCAACCGTCTCTCAGCTAACTCCGCCTACCTTCCTCGTAACAATGAAAAAATGAGTAAATCAAATTCGAGAATTTTCATGCACTTTCTACCCACGAGGGAACATAAAACAAATGTAATCCTTCATGGTCATAGCTCGTGTGTATCATACAGCATACCTAAAAGACTTTACATAAGACTTCGTAACAAAACTGCGAGGATTAAAAAGTTAATTCTTAAAATTAACGTAAATTTACATACATTGAATTGAATAAAAATACAACTAAATGAATGAAGAAAGTGTTATGTAATTACATGCATTTACTTAAGCCTACATGAGGGTAACTCATCGTACAAGCTGGCTATACTTCTCTTATGCTAGACAACTTTGTAAGAATATATATATATATATATATATATATATATATATATATATTATATATATATATAATTATATATAAATGCATATATATATATATATATATATATATATATGTAGGGATGGTGGAGAAGGATTAGACTGTATTGGTAACTGGAAATTAGTTGACCTAGAGTATGCTAATGACGCTGTCCTTATTATCAGAACACCACAGGACTTTCAAACCCTTCTTAGCAGAATGCATGAAATATCACATGAGGTTGAGCTAAAGATAAATACAAGAAAGACAGATTATTAGAACGGAATATGCAATGGAAGATGAAATATCATTGGAATGAGAAAGGATTTATGAGGTGGAATCATTTAAATATCCAGGAACTATGATGTCTAATACAGGATCTTTAGAATTTGAGTTTAATGAAAGATTGAGAGAAGTAAATCAAACAATGGCCAAGTTAAGTAAAATTTGGAAATCAAATCGCCTGAAATTCCGTATGAAAATCAGGCTATATATCAGTGTAGTGAGATCGGTGTTACTGCATGGACATGAGACGTGATATGACAAAGAAAGTCCTCAGAAGAATGTTGGGAGTTAAATGGCAGGACAGGATTAGAAATGAAACTATAAGAGAGATTACCCGAGTGCCTTATGTGGATGAGATCATGGTGAGGGGTAGATGGAGATGGTTTGGGTATGCCCTTCGCACTTCACAAGAGAGATTAGTTCACCAAACTTTTAACTTTGCTCCACAAGACACCAGGAGAGTTGAAGACTCAGGCCTACATGGCTGAGGAATATGAAACGTGTAGATGATGAATGGAGAAGCATTGATTCAATAGCTCAAGACAGAGACGACTGTCGAAATCTAACCAAGCCCCTTTGCATCTAAAAGGCGTAGGAGATATTATATATATATATATATATATATATATATTTACATATATATATGTTATATATATATATATATATATATATATATATATATATATATATATATATATATATATACATATATATATATATATATATATATATATATATATATATATATATATATATACAGTTATATATATCATGGGTATGAGGGGAATATATAACGGGGTGTATCGCCCTCATCAGCATGGCTATACTAGTAAGGTTGGCCCATACTAGGTTGGTTTGCTAAGAGCGCTCAGACTAACGTTTACCTACGTCACCAACCCGCAATGGCCAGCGTGGTGATGAAAAAAGCCAAACTCAGGCATGAATCCCCAAATTGACATGTCTGAGGCTTTTGATCTGCAATGTATTAGAAACGACTGTATTTGCTATGTGTGTATTCATTTAGTCATTTGACGATTTATTGATTTTTAGGTAATTTAACTTGCGGTCTCCGCCGCCTATAGTACAATATATCCTCACCAACAAACAATTCGTCACTTAATTTTTCGATTCTCGCCTAGTCTTGAAACAAAAATTTCATGGCTCCTATTAGCTAGAAGTAAAAGTTTAGAAAAGTTTCTCCTCTACAGAAAAGTAAAGTGTTGGATAAAATAAAATAAACAACAGAAACAAACTATAGAAATGTAAATTTGATAACATGAAAATCGTCCTTTCGAATATTGAGAAGTATGAGTTTTTCTATATTCAACAGCAAACACGACGGTAAAACAAAAAAAGTCATAAATGTAATAATAAGAAAGCGCACTTTCAGTATATGCACTTCGATACCATCCGACCAGTCCTCATACCCGAACTGTAAATTACATTTACTGCAATCCCTCTACTTTGCAACAGTATATAATGCAGGGCTTACCTTTAATCAAAATGCTAATTAATAATGATGATATTATAAAGACTTAAGATTTCTAATAGATATTTCGCATGGCGTTTCATTGCTTTTTTGCCTTTTCAATTAAGGAAATTTTTTTTCGTTACTTTGAGGCAACGTTCGAAGCAGAAAGAAATGACGGAAAACCATATGCTTTCAATCGATTTCATTCTATTACGTGTGTTTTTTCCTGAAAGGTTTATGAGGTGAGTCCTTTATTCTATTATTATTATTATTATTATTATTATTATTATTATTATTATTATTATTATTATTATTGCCTTTTTTTGCTATTGTTTTTCAATGTAACAGTAATTGCGATGAAAAAAATTAAATTAGTCAATTCATCCATGATTATGCCAGATAACACATAATCAATCAATCAAGCATCCATGAATAATACCAGTCATTATTTTCCCGAATACCAGGCACAGAATCCCATGCTTCAGGTTAGCAGAGGAAGAATGGGAACTGAACTAGGTCCTCCCTGTGCTATAATCGTCATTCAAATTACTATATCATTATTAGTACTATTATTGAGTACTCATAAACTAAGCACCGCAAACCGTCGAACAATATATTATAATCTGTTTTAAAGTTTTTTTTTTAAAGGCCACTTATGAATGACAGAGGCAATGGAGAGTGGCATTACCCTAAGAAGCAGGGCAATACCTTAAAGACTGACCACAAATACATATGATCAACGCCCAAGCCCTCTCTCCACCCTCCCTAGGACCAGGGAGGGCCAGGCAATGGTAAACACCGCCACTCCTTAGCTCGCAATGATGGTGAGGTTGCAAACACTAAAGACACTATCGAGTCTAAGTGGGCGTCGAACCCCAGTCTGGTGAGCGTCAGGCAGGAACGCTTCCAATAGGCCAACATATTAGAAAATGTTATAAGATTCTTGACGTAATTCATACGGTTGGTATTCAATTCAAATTACAAAAGAGGTAAGATGTTCAGAAACCTGGGGCTCATGTATATTGGCAACAGATGTTCAGAAACCTTTTAACTGAACTGAAGTAATAGAAGCTGGCCTTCAATCAAAAATAGATTTCACACAGCCAGGTGAGGAGAGACACATGACTATCTATCAAAAGGATAAAGTTATTTACGCAAGGTGACCTTTATGCTTCAAGGCTAGGTCTGTTTGGGCCACGGGTCTAGTCATGAGAGGAGTATAAACACGTCTATAGAACAGCAACATGCTTTGAATAATTTTCAAATTTTCATTTGTAGATAATTTCATTATAGTCGTTATCCTCCCGTATATGATAAAGAGAAAGCGCCTGGCTATATATATATATATATATATATATATATATATATATATATATATATATATATATATATATATATATCTTTCCTGTCACGCTGAGCGGCAGGGGGAGGGAAAGTAATCATGCCCTGGTGAAAGATACACACGGAAACCACAATCTCCCACAAATTGCCGAACCAGTGGGTTGTAGTTAGGAAAGGGGGAAGGGATGGGAATGATTGAATCTGTGTGTGTTTGCGTGTACGTGTGTGTGTGCATTTCTATCTAAATATTTAGCCATCATTTCTGACGGGTCGTCCACATTAATATTCAAATCCTTTTTTAGTTGGTGATAATTTCATGGTAATCTCTCACTCTTGATCACGTATTTGTTTAAATCCAAAGTCTGCATAGGTTATAGATCCAGGAATATTCTTATGATTCTTTGAATCTCGAATGATTTTACAATAGATTCACACTTTTAGCTATGATATCGAATAGTATTTTGGGTGGTAATGATTCTCGTTAACAAAATATATATCTTTATAAATTTCTTTGCAAATCTTTAAGCAAAAGTGGGGAGAAGGAATAACTTAAAAAACAATTTGTCAGTTTTACCACATTGAAAATTTTTCCATCACTACTTTTCTTGATGATTGTGGTCTTTATGAGTGCGTCCTTCACGTGATTGTTTTCTTTAATTCATTACTTTGTTTCATTTTGAACTGCTGAACATGTACTAAAAAAAGGCCAAGGGATCCACTAGATTCCAATTGTAATAATAGTTTACTATCGAGACTCAGTTTAGATATTTAAATACCTATGAAAGATAATCAAATTTGACAGGAAAAAAAAACCGACAGTAGGAATCGATGAACAACAACAACAACAACAACAGCAATAATAATAATAATAATAATAATAATAATAATAATAATAATAATAATAATAATCAAATAGGAACTAATGCAGTATATCTTCTATATTCAGACTATGGAGTAGTAGTTATCCATCTATTAAATCATCAATTTCTTGGTGAACTATTGAATAATCGCCAAGAAGGAAACGTTGGAGACTCGCAATCCTTGGGTCCAAGTTTGCACCGCACACATGATAGATTTCATTAACACCACCCATTACCTCGTCCTCCCTGGTTGACGATGTCGCTTGGTTATGAGTGATTTTTAAACCTTTAAAAACCACATATTCTCACAATGCAATGACCTTAAATCTACGATGCCAAGAATTGGCATACTAAATTATTCAAAAGGGGCAAAATTTTAGTCAAGAAGTGAAAAATTCACTCGCTCTATGGTGAGCGTTGAAATCTCCAATGAACATAAGATTGGTTTTGCTAACTTTAATCAGCCAGTAGAACAGTGCATTCACTTACGTTTATTGTGTTTTAAATAACGAGTATGTAAAGCATTGTCATTCTGTCTGTTGGAATGTATACTTTATGAATTCCTAATTCATAAAAGAGTTTAAAATGGGGAGAGGAATCGCCAATCCATAAAACATATTAACATTATTACCTTTTGGAAGAACTTGAATTTATATGACCAAAGTAAAAAAGATTAGAGAAAGGTGCCCTTTAAAATAAGTTAACACTTGTAAAAAAAAATAAAAAATACATATCATATTGTCCACTTGTCCACAGTTATCTTCAACTATAGTGATATTTACACTTCACGGATATTAAAATACTGTACTATTAGCCCGTCATCTTGTTCCCTTTGGAAGGTACGGCCATAAATTCCATATATAGCAAATAACAAAGTGTAATTGATCATAATGACGACATGCAGTTAATTTTAATAGTCAGGTCTTCTCCTTCATGAGGCTAAATACTACACAGTATTCTAGAAGTTTTATTCCAGCTGTGACCAAGTTGTGGAATTATCTTCCTAATCGGGTAGTTGAATCGGTAGAACTTCAAAAGTTCAAATTGCAGCAAATTTTTAAATGTTGAACAGGCTGACATAAGTCTTTTTTATAGTATGTATATGAAATATCTTTTAACGTCGTTACTTTTTTCTTTTTTAAATAGTTGGTTTTAATTGTACATTACTTCTCATATCATTCATTTACTTCTTTATTTCCTTTCCTCAATGGGCTAATTTTCTCTGATCGTGCCCTTGGGCTTAGAGCATTCTGCTTTTCCAACTAGGAATGTAGCTTAGCCAGTAATAATAATAATAATAATAATAATAATAATAATAATAATAATAATAATACCATTGTAGAAATTTGTTGAATAACAGAAATGATTTATATAAGGGGCGATAATGTGGTGCATAAAGGAAATCAGTATGGCACAGATACATCAAAATAAATATATCGCATTGTAAGATTACCATTACAGCAGAGAGAGAGAGAGAGAGAGAGAGAGAGAGAGAGAGAGAGAGAGAGAGAGAGAGAGAGAGAGAGAGAGAAAGTAGGCCTACCTAGTGAGACATACATTAACTTAAGAAGTGAACCGCAAGGCAAATCACTGGACAACATCGTCCTTTAATTAATAATGATCCAGAACTGTAAAGAAATAATCAATTAAAGAAATTGAAGTGTCTTCAGCTTGGGATATGTCCCCACCCAGGTACATGTGGAATGACACCTCCAGGAAGGGCTGCAGTGACCGAAGATTTCTTCCCGAATTCTTGAATTATATGAGACCTTTTTTCAGCCCCCAGTCACTGAAGGAGTCGTAAAAAGCCACATTTCATTACCTGCAGACAACGAGCTACAAATCCTCCACATCAAAATTTTGGAATTCTCTCTCTAAGTTTGTTTTCTTTACGCATACTTAGCATACTACATATCTTCCTTCGAGAAGCAAGTATGTCAAGTATGCTTGTTTCTTCACTCTTTTTACTTTACTACTTATCTCATCCCACCACTACCCTTTCTTTTCCTTAAGCCCATTGGAAACGTCTTTGCCTGGGGTTCGAGTAACGCTCAAGCTCTATAGTTTCTTTTAGTGTCCGCAACCTTATCGACCTTATGAACTATGGATGGGGGGTTTGGGGGAGTCTGGCCTTGGGCGCTAATCATATGTCTATATGGTCGGTCTCTAGGGCATTGTCCTGCTAGTTAGGGTAATGTCACTGTCCCTTGCCTATGCCATTCATGAATGGTCCACAAACCTTTAAACGGATTGAAAAAAAAAAAGCATTAGTTTACCCATTCATATGACCTCTGCACATAGACAGAAAATGACAAGATATGACATCGCTGGGAATTCAGTTATTGGAGACATTTATCAAAAATGAACTAGTGTAGCTGTCGTAATCATGAGTAAATGAAGAGGCGTGTGGAAACACACACCTTTAAAATTCCATCCTTGTTTATTGAATAAACTAGATTTCTATTTGACATTAATAAAAAAAATATTTTGAAAATAGCAGAGCATAGTTTGCTTTTAATTATCTGCATTAATTATGTAAGTGAACGTAGTAAAAAGCATGTGTTATCAATTTTCTAGTAAGTTTGCATACAATTTTTCTTTACGACGGGATTTCTGTTTTGATACTTTCTCTGTACAAATGAACAATATGATAGAAAATAAAACTCGTTACATTTGTCACTCGACCTTTTTTTCCCTATTATCTTTTCAATGATCTTTTATTTACTGTGCTTATACATCCACAACACTGCTGAGATTAGATCCTATAACATTTAATCATTACTTTTACAACTTCTTCATTCAGCAACTAAAATAACCTTTACTAGTGGACATCTCATCTGATCTCATAGTTAACCTTTATTATATCAGATGAAAATTAGAAAAGAGAAACGTCTTATTTGCGAACTCAGGCAAAATACAAATTTTTTTTTTTCAAGGTCTCGATTTATAAGACTACATCTTGGTAATCGTGACATCGTGCTACCTGAACAAAAGTTAGATTTGGTTACGTCACAGATTATTCTTAAAGCTACCTACCTTTGCAATTGGTGGAGAAGAACATCACACCGGAAAAGAAGTACAAAAGAAATAAACGAAATGAAAATAACAAGAAAAACCAGAAGCAAACTAGCGTGTCCAGCTGTATCATAGAAAATAGGAAACTTTTTATGGATTCTCGAAAATCCCTTTTCAAGTTTGATAAGAAAAGATATTTTTCCTCGAGAATTCATCTTGATTAGCAACAGATAATTGCCTAAAGGTGGTCGGAAAATATAGGAAAAGTTTCATATTACATTATCAGAAACTTAACTAAATAAAAACGAGTATCTTCAACAGTGTGCAATTTCATCAACTCTGTTACAGATTCATGAAAACGGCAATGAGGATTTTCACTCTTTCCCCATTTCATTTCCATTCCAATTCTTCGTTTTCTTGGTCAAGAAAATCGCCACATTCGGAGCCTCTCATGCCAAAAATTCTTGTTCATCTTTTAGCATAATGGTAAAGTTATCTACGTTTCTAAAATTCAATTCAACAGTGAACATGATGCTTATTCTTCGTCAATACAATCTATCTATCTTATTTTGTTCAATTCACCTTATACGAATAACGTAAGGAAAATTTCCCTTCAAATTTCATAACCAGCCTAATTCTATGGATTTGTGTATCTTATTTCAAAATTATCCACATATGAGTTCTCCGTCATACGTTCATGAATAATCAATTACATCATACGTATAACACAACATATCTGCCCAATTCAGTCTGTGTATGAGAGAGAGAGAGAGAGAGAGAGAGAGAGAGAGAGAGAGAGAGAGAGAGAGAGAGAGAGAGAGAGAGAGAGAGAGAGAGAGAGTGTATAACAGTTCCTAGATGAAGCGTCAGCAATTTTGCTCATCGCGTATCACATGAACTACAACGAATTGATTTGTTGCTTTGAGTAAATATATTAGAATATATAACTCTCCTTTTTACTGATCTTTATCATTATTAATATTTGATTAGTTTCGTAATCGATGTTTTTCCTATTTACTTGCAGTAGCACCAACAAAATGGATTTATCTATAATTATCTATAGTTTATACGTGAAAGATCTATTTTAATGTTGTTACTGTTATCAAAAACTCTTATTTTAATTATTCATTACTTCTCTTTTGATAATAATAATAATAATAATAATAATAATAATAATAATAATAATCCTGATTCATATCATAGCTTTGCTTTAACAGCTCCGGCTTTTCAGCTGAATTTACTGTAGATGCAGTAAGACCGCAGGTGTTTTCAAACACCTGACTTGGTGTCTTTCCCCCAAGTGTCGATAAAAGTACGAGAGAGAGAGAGAGAGAGAGAGAGAGAGAGAGAGAGAGAGAGAGAGAGAGAGAGAGAGAGAGAGAGGGCGTTGACACCCCGGGAAGGGGAAACCAATGATTATCAACTCGTGGAAACAGGAAACTCAGCAAATCTGCTCCGCCACAGGTTTAAACATCTGTTGTACAGTACAGCATTTATTTGTATTCCTACTGGCTTCTGCAAGAAGAAGAGCCCGTGCTGACCAGCTTCCCAAATAACATCATCAAGCTTGGATAAAAGCTTCACAAGACATCAAGCAACTATAGGGAGGGATTGGGGTTTAGGGTGATGGTGGGGGGGGGGGGGGGGGGGGTTTAGGGGAGGAAGGAAGTTTAGCGGAGGACAGTGATTCATTTCCCCTTTCAATGACGATCAAAGTACAGGGAGAGGGAGAGAAAATCAGTGCTCATTACTGTTCGGATTTTGCCACGTGTAAAACACTCCTCAGCATTGCAGCTTTAGGAAGGGGGGTCGAGTATTTTGGGGACAGTTTACCGGAGGACAATGATTACTGGTCGGAAGGTTTCAGCTGACCTCGTACTCCCTGGAGGGAAAGCGGTTGCCTCGTATCTCCGGCAATGTTTTTCGATTCACACTGATAAAGATTCCGGGATTTCGATCAAGGAGAAGGAATTTAGATTCACAGTTGGATTCCAACTCTTGCATTTTGTATGGTTAGTGATTTTACTATAAATGATAAATGAGAAATATGTCTTATATTGAATGTGTTTTAGGGATTTTTTTTCAAGTACATTCTACGTGGTAAAAAAAAAAGTAAGTAAAATACAAAATTGTAAAATCTTATGAACAAAAAGAGGCAAACAAACCCATAAATATGTAATTGCATATAGATTTCTTTAACGAAAAAAAAGATAACTAAACAAGGTAAGGAAAGAGGTAGGCATTTTAACATAAAAAGAAATAAAAGTACTTTTTTTTTCAAAGTAGTTTTATGAATTCTTTTCAAAAGCGGCCCATTTAATATGCCAATGGTTTTATTATTAATTATTTTTGCTATACAGTATATAGTTCAGCATCTGTTCCTTGTACATCATTTGTCACTGACAAAAACCAGCATACGTGTACAGGTTTGGGAAAGATTGTTAATGAAAGATCTTCTTGTTTACACATGCAGACTCACACACACCCACCCGCACACACACACACACACACACACACATATATATATATATATATATATATATATATATATATATATATATACAGTGGAACCTCTACATACGAATTTAATCCGTTCCAGAACCAACTTCGGATGTAGAAAATGTTCGGTTGTCGAAACGAATTTTCCCATAAGAATACATTGAAATAGGATTAATCCGTGGTTGAGCCCAAAAACCTATGATAACTTCTTAATAAACTACTACACATAATTTTCCCATGAGAATAATGAACACTAAATTAGATAATAGACATGTAAATAAGAAGAATAGACCTGTAAATAAGAAGAATTAGCAAAAAATGATAAATAAGAAACGGGTTTTTAGCGTCACTTTACCTTAGAAACTCCAGCGCAGGTGTTGTTAGTCTTGCTACGCAGAGAGGAGACGGACGGGCGGCGAGGAGGTAGAGAGGTTAACTACGATAAACGTACACTACCGTAACTTATTCTAACTTACACTAAGTGAACTTTTACATAACTTAGCTTTTTTTTTTTTTTTATAATTTATATTTTTTTTTTACATTTTCTTTTTTTTCTTTTTGATGATTAATTTTAATCACTTTCACTCTCTACACTTAAAATTGATCGAATTTTTTTCTCTTCACTCTTTGCTGTTTTCTTTGAACCACTTCCTTCCTCTTCATCACGAGTTTGCTTCGTAGTTTTTTTAAAGAAGCTATCGATAGAAAGTTGCTTGGTACAGCTTTTCAGAATGTTTCGAAAATAAGTTAGGGAAACATCATCAAACTGCGCAGCTACACGACAAACCTGCAATTTCTTTGGATGGTATTTGTCGATGAAGTCGACCACGTCTTGATATTTTCCTAACACCTCTTTTATTTGCGCGGAACTTATTGCAAGTTCACTCATACGGACGCCACGCTCATGCTTTTCAATAATTCCTTGCTTTACTTCTAAAGAAAGCATTCCCTTATTCCTTTTCTCACCACTACCACTACCACTTGCGAAACTAAGCCTTTTAGGACCCATGATTTTCGTAAAATACCGTAAAAGGATGAATGTAAAAAATCACGATTAAAACACAATTAATAGCAGAACGCACAGGGCACAACCACATAAAGCCAACGAGAACAGAGGACTGACCCAAGCCACGCTAATTGAGGGTCCCTCCGAGGTTGAAGTGCTGCCTTCTATTGGCGGAAATAAAAAACACATTAGGCGCTATGAGCACCGACTCGCATACGAGTATTGTTTACTTCGGGTGTCGAAAAAAAAATTCGGGTGTGGAGTAGGAACGTGTTCGAATTGTACTTCGGGTGTCGAAAAATTCGGATACAACCAGTACGACGAAAATTGCTACTTCGTGTGTCGAAATAAAATTCGGGTGTAGAGTCAAAAATTTGCTCGAATTTTACTTCGGATGTTGGAAAATTCGGATGTAGATACGTTCGTGTGTAGAGGTTCCACTGTATATATATACAGTATAAATGCATACATATATATGCATATGTATGTATGTATGTAAATATAATTACACACACACACACACACATATATATATATATATATATATATATATATATATATATATATATATCATTACGACTAGCGAATTACGGTAATTCCCGAGCTCCAAATCTCACCTGCTTTATTTTACATAAATCTGATGCATACTAGAAATACTCGAGCTCTGTGGAAATCACGCAACTCCCATACGGTAATATATATGAACAATGAATATCTAAAAGGTCTCTTCACTTTACACTTAAAATAAAACTGCATGACTATTTTACATGAACTATTCTTAAACCAACCTCTTAGTTCGATTCTTAGTCAGGGGATACGAGCAAAGTACTGAGAAAAAATATTGGTGATCGAAATAATACACACTTTACAAAAATAAATATATTCTATAAAAAGTTACAACAATTCAAAGGGATTAACACCAAAAATAAATCACTTGAAATTTATATCAGAACTAGACCTGAGACTAAGACAAAAAGATGATACTCTATATAAATTTGACAATTACTTGTTTCACTGGAAATTAATTTATAAAAAATATATAAATTTTGACAATTAATGAAAAAAGTTAACACTAACACTATAGAAAATAAATCCGATTTACACTTACATATACTTAAATGATACTCTTATGTCCTTTGGCTCCCACAAGATTACCGGACAGTTAAGCAAGAAAAATACACTTCACTGCTTAACTTGAATCTCACAGGGCCAGTTACAAAAATTCATATGATGAAATGTACTTACATTAACATAATACAATTTTAACTAATCATCCAATAATATCACCAACGTTCGAACAACACTACACACGATATACGTTGGATAGAAATCACTACAGTATTCACTTTTGAGAGGATACATTATACCTACTTGAGAGGAGATGTTGGCTCTTTCAAAGGGATAAGCTTGGTCTCTTCTGCTGCTTATGCATTGCTAGGTCCTTTATATATTGACTTAATTCGTCTATATATTCGTAATAAATTATTCTCGTGGTGTGGAGGCATGGCTCTAGTGGTGTAAGGTTGCCAACGTAGTATTGTGAAGAAGGGGTACTAACTTTGCTTACAAGGTCTCTTTCAGCTAACTCCGCCCACCTTCCTGTTGTTTCATTAAAAAAAGAAAAACTTTAATCTAAAATTTTCACATCTTTTCTAACTACGTGGGAACATAAAAATGTCGTAATCCCTCTTGCTCATACCTCGTGTGTGTCATACACCATAAATAAACGAGATTACATAACACTTCGTATCAAAACTACGTGAAATAAAAGTTAATTTTTTAAAATAACGTAAATTTACATATACGAAACTGAATAAAATAAAATTAAATGAATTTAGATTGATTTGAGGTTTTTCTAGCATCCTGAAATCCTGCCTGAGTGGAACTCACCTTACGAGCTGGCTATATATCTTTTAGATACACAAATGAAATACATGAATAAAATATTCTATTCTCATGAAGACCAGCTTCATAAGAATATATATATATATATATATATATATATATATATATATATATATATATATATATATATATATATGTGAGTGTATGTGCATGTGTGTGTGTGTAATCCCCAAAAGTAACTTAGAGAACAGCTTCAGTTACAGGAAATTTCCGCATAAGTAAAGTTTAATCCTCTGTCTGTCGACGAATGTTCTGAGATAAATGATGAAGGACGTTCTTTAATACCACCGAGACGTTACAATAGATACTTGTGACACATCAGAGATGCAAATAAATCCGTTCTTACAGGGCTGGTCTAGAGTAGAGTAAATATTTTATTTATGTATTTCATTTTTGTATTTAAGAGGTGTATAGCCAGTTCGTAAGGTGGGTTCCTCTCTAATGGGTTTAAGTAATTGTATGTAAACTACGTAAGACTTTCGTCATTCATTTCGTTGTATTTTTCATTCAAGTCAGTGTATACAAATTTACTTTATTTTTAAGAATCAACTTTTTATTTCACGTATTTTGTTACGAAGTCTTATGTAACTGTCTAAGTATGCTGTATGAACTATACCCAAGGTTTGAAAACAAGGTATGTGTCATGTTTCATTTCCACGTGGCTGAAATGTTCTTGAGAACCCCAAAGTTAGTTTTATCTTTTTTTTTTATTGTTTCGAGAAGGGAGGTGGGCAAAGTTAGCTGAGAGAGGGTTACCCTGCAAGCAAGGTTTGATCCCCTGTTCTATTTGTCTTGTTGGCAACCATACATCACTAGGCCTCACCCTCCACGTCACTAAAACAATCTATTTTAGAAGGATCTAGAATAAGTAAGTTAATATATATGTGCCCCTAGGAAATTGTAAGCGATCCAACCTATCCCTTTGAAAGAGCCAAATTTCGTCCGCCCTATCCTCCCCAGTGCGCCAAGTGTGTGCCCACTCAAACGTGATTAGTGATTTCTATCCAACATAAATCGTGTGTAGTGTGTACAAACGTTGATAAAGCAATTGAATAATATATCCAGTGTATTGTATTAATAAAGATACTTGATTAATATAAATTTTTGTAACTGCCTCTGTGAGATTTAGGTGAAAACCGTGAAAGTGTATTTATTTTGGCTTAACTATTCAATTACCCGGTGTGATCCAAAACACTTAAGTGTATCAGTAACTTTTATGCAAATTTCTTTAAGGGTTTAATCATTAGAGTGTTAAAGTGTTAACTATTTTCATTAATTATCAAGATTAAATATTTTTACAAATTAATTTTCAGTGAAACAGGTGATTATATAACTTTCAGAGTGTAATATTTTCTTGTTTTAGTCTAAGGTTTTTGTTCAGAGTAATTCAATTTTGGTGCTAATTTTCTGTATTAATGTTGTAAGTTTTTTATAGAATATATTTATTTTCATAAAAATGTGTATTATTTCGATCACCAATATTTCTTCCAGACCTTGCTTGTATCCCTGACTAAGATTCCAAATAAGAGGTTGTTTTGAATAGTTCAAGTAAGTAATTACCCAGTTTCGTTTTGAGATTAAAGTAAGAGACCTTTGGAAATTCAGTGTTTTTATATATTACCGTCTGGGAGTTGCATAATTTCTCAGAGCTTGGGTATTATTCAAGTGTAAAAAAATTATGTTAAAATAAAAAGGTGAGTTTGGAACTCGGGAGGTTATGTAATTTGCGAGCCGTATATATATATATATATATATATATATATATATATATATATATATATATATATATATATATATATATGTGTGTGTGTGTGTGTGTGTGTGTCTGTGTGTGTGTGTGTGTGTCAATTGATATTGGCCTTGTATTCATATCTTTTATTTGATTGAAACGTCATTCTGACCTATTGAAACTCCCACAACATTGTGTTAGAATCTTAAAGGTTTTTATGTGTTGACGATGATTTAAAATACAGTCAACTTTTATTCTTAGCAATATCTTCATTATTATTGTTGCTATTGTCATATTTGACATCGAAGTCGAACACAGGACTTTTCAAGTGAAAAACAAGGGGGCTACTATCCAATCCACCTGGGTTTGATCCCAACGTGAAATAAAAATTTATTCTTAATATTAAGGTAATAATTAATATTATCGTTGTTGTTCTTTTAGTTGTAGATGTTGTTATGATGAGGATTTTCATCAAATGGTGACTATGTTGTTATGAAGCAGCAGCGGAGGTTGGCTATTACATTAGTAATTAATATCGACTTGCAAATTATGCAACATAATCTATGGCTCGATGCGGTTTTTATAAATGTCATCATGTCTGGCTTAGCTAGTCATTACTTCATTACATAAGAGAAACATCTTTTTATTTTTTCGAAAATCAAAAGTTTTGTGGTTTCATTGCCATTTGATTTAACATCCTCTCAACCGCTTTTCCTCGTTAATATGAGGAATACTCGTCTCACTTTTCCTCTCTCCTTAGGAAAACATGAACGTCTTCGCCTGCTTAGAAAAGCGAAGAAATATAGTCAAGTGACTTTCGTTCGTCCTTCGAGTTATTTGATAAGGAAAAGTAAAAGAAAAAAGAATATGAAGAAGGATTAAGAATCATTCAAAACCAAGTCGTTCTGAATTTTGCAATAAGTTGCCAATTAGGTGATTGGAAGCCTCGCAAAAAAATCATGTACAACTCAGCATATTTATTTGGCTACCTAATTAAAAGAATTCTCTGCATATTAATAATTCAAGTTACACGATAGCAACATCTAACGGACTTGACCTACTTATTTAGTAGTTTTCTTTACTGAGTTTAATGGTTAAGATTTTCCCCATTAAATTTTCAATTTGCTGTCTTATATGATCTCTGTGTTTCTCCCATTAAAATGTCAATTTGTTTTCTGATTTGAATATGAAAGTCACTGGTACTACAGAAGAAACGATGAAAATTAGTGAAATGTTTTGTGCCACCTTAAAATACTCATATTTCCCTTTCCTTGTGCTGTGTTCACTAGCGTAGCCCAGATAAGTGTCTTAAACATTCAAAATATCTAAATCTTTAGAGTAGATTAATTGAATGATGTTATCTTTTCAATCTTGTAAAATGCCAATTTGTTCCTAAAGGTATACATAATTTTCATCTTTTAAGATCGAGTCTTAATCACTTTCTTTGAATTTTCGCTGAAAGTATTTCTCTCGTTTCCAAGGACTCAACCAAGCGCCATGGTGTTACCAAGGTGACGGTTCTGGAGTAAAATAGTATATTTACACTGCTTACTCAAACTTGCTATTGCAGGACGAAAATGGATTTCGCTTGCTGTATAGTATCGAACAAAAGAGATCTAGAGGGGAACTCAGTAGAGAGCATGGCTTCACCACCCAAGCAGTCTTATTTTGCTCTTAACTCTACTGCGTATTTGTACTTCGATGTATTTTCTTCAAAATTTAATGGATTTGTCCATTAGGCCTTACCCCACATGTCCACCAAGTTTCGTTGAAATTGGTTCAGTATTTTTGTGCATGATGTTCACAAACAAAATATAAACTGCCATTTACTTTAACATTACAATTATTTTCAAAGTACTGCTGTGAATTTGTACTTTGATGTCCCTTATTCAAAACGTTACACTTTCATCTTTGGGTCATACCCATCATGATTGCCAAGTTTGCTCAAAATCGGTACTGTAGCTTTAGGGTAAAGTTGCTCTCAAAAAACAAATAATAATACGATGACAGGGGTGATTATATAAGATTTTGGCGAAGGCAATGAGCAAACTAATGTGGTGTTCTTCCAGGCAAATTTCAGATAGTTTTAAATTGTTATATTAAAGCTAATATATCTGCCATAATTGGCCCAGTTGGCATCTCGTGTATTTCAGCAGCGGGGACACCTAACCTACATCTAGCCAGCAGTTGTTGATGTCCTTATATGAAAATCAAAATATTTATCAAATGTCCTATTAATGTTAATTTAGTAACGATATTATTAAATGGTGGAGTTACCAGATGTCTCTTGTGTTTATAGTACCGAAATTCAAGAGGTCAACAGTATTACTTCATCTTTTGTCAGATTTTCTTAATCCTCAAAGATGAAATGACTTTATTATTATTATTATTATTATTATTATTATTATTATTATTAATATTATTATTATTATTATTACTTGCTAAATACAACCCTACTTGGAAAAGCAGGATGCTATAAACTCAGGGAAAATAGCCCAGTGAGGAAAGAAAATAAGGCAACGGATAGAATAATTTGCTGAGTGCACCCTCAACAAAGAGAACTCTAATCCAAGTAAGTGGAAAACCATGATACAGAGGCTATGGCACTTCCAAAGACTAGACTTCATCGAGTGAAATCAGATAAAATAGTAAGGTATCAAGTAATACAATTCAAACTCTTGTATACTAATATGGTTGTTACTATGACAAAAATAGGTAATCCTTATCATTGATGATTCTCCTATAACTATTCCAAAATGTATAAATATATTTATGTATGTATGTATAAATTTATACATACACACACACACACACACACACACATATATATATATATATATATATATATACATAAACACACACACATATGTCCAGAACATATTTTGTATCATTATTATGACACTTTTTGGTTGGTTGGATATAGATGCGTCTCATTTTATGTGAAATATAGGCTCTTGGTTTATGGATCGCCTTCCTTAATCATACAAAATTACCTGGTTCCCATCGTCGTGTTACTGTACAGATTGATAAACAATTTTCAAATCGGTCCAAAAGAAAGAGAGAATGATATTTTCCGGATGGATCAAGAATTATCATTATTAGTGTACGTGACCCGCGAAATATGACGGCTATATAGTTAGAGACATGTGCACACTCATGTATACGCACACGCACACAGATTAAACCCTTCCCACCCCTCTCCTTTTCCTAACTACAACACGGCAGTTGTAGTTTTTGAGTGTACCTCTTTGGGTACCCCCTCTCACCAGGGTATGGCTACTCACTCTTCTACCCCTCATCCGAGGGATGGAAAGAGACCGAGTAGTTATACGTCTGGTAGTGCCACTCAGTGTGACCGGAAATAGTAGAGAGAGAGAGAGAGAGAGAGAGAGAGAGAGATGAGTGCTCTTTATCATATAGGGAGGATTATTATTATTGGTTACAAGCACATCTATTTCTTAAGCTCGCTGGTGACTGGTACAATACATGAACATACTCTACAGGTGTACCGGTTTCAAATTACCCCCTCCAAATCTTACCCCCCCCCCCCCGGTAGTTTGAAACCGGATTCAGACTACCGGGGGGTAACTTGAAACCGGTTTCAAGCTACCCTCGGGGGTAATATGAAACCGGTTTTAAGTTACCCCCCTGGTTTCAAACTACCCCCCTCGTTTTTGCGCAGGATCTCATCATTGCGCAGGATCTCATCATTTATGAATATTAATAAATTGCTTTTGATCAGAGTCAACACAATCATTAGGTTATATTTATATACATGTACTGTTTTACCTATTGGTATAGTTTATTAATATCTAGCCTTTATCTGTGTTTTATGTTTATATGTTAGCTAATAAATGCCGGAAATTCCGTTATCAGTCATGGGCGCATATTTTTCCGAGACAGGGAGACGAGGTGAAATTTTATTTTGACGGTTATTTTTTCCATTATTTGAAATATTTCATAACTATATTGCAATCAAATATTATATAAGGTATAATCAACATATTGATCATAAGTATATATGTATACACATATCATATATATATATATATATATATATACATATATATGAATATATATATATATATATATATATATATATATAGATGTATATATATACATACATACATATATATATATATATATATATATATATATATATATATATATATATCTCTCTCTCTCTCTCTCTCTCTCTCTATATATATATATATATATATATATATATACATATATATATATATATATATATATATATATATGTATATATATACATTTGCATGTATGCTGTAAATACTATATCATTCATGATATCTGTAAATAATTGACACTTTTAATAAAGCAAGATTGTAAACAATTATAACGGTTTTAATAAAACAAGATACAGTACATGCTGTTTGCTTCTACTGTACTTACATTGGTTGTTTGTATACGAAAACACTTGGACTACGGTAAAGTCGTTACACTTTATAGCCCTCTATGGATTGCATTGAACACAGCTTTTGTTAATCTCACAACTGTTGTTACTGATTTTAGCCTAAGGGCAGGCAGCTGTGTTATCATGGGCTAAATCAAATCCTATTTAAACCATCTTCCAGAGTAGTAAGTGGTGGATTCGTGTATGGATTCTTTTGTCTCTGTTGTTGATCTCGAAATGGAAAATTATTGAAAAACTGAGTGATAAAATGTTTAAGAATTTTACCTGGAATGTATCATAAAGAAAAAATAAAAGACCTCGCAACATAGTCACCTGTACATTTCCATACGGTTTATATAAGACTTCTGCCCCTTTGTCATAGCTCCATTCTTTCTTATTACTCATTTCATCAAATGACAAAACAGCAATACCTAGTAATCGAGACTTCATACCATATTTAAAGTCGTCTGGTTTAAATTGAATCGAGCTAACAGTAGCTTACACAACGCTAATTCTGTCTTCACGACAACATGCATGTTGGTAATTTATATTTGAGCTTCTATTTTTCACGTGCATAGCATCCAAATACTACGAAATTACTATGCATTATCAACAATATATGAATAAACAAAAGGATATATGGACACAAGGAGTTCTATTGTTATATTGCATCTATGGGTATAGTCAAACCATTTTAAGAGCAAACTCGGAGCCCAATAGCGGCATCCCAGTTCTCTTGGGTCATTTTCAAAGCACACCTGGCTTGACCGCTTTAATCTATGGGCGAACCAGGAAAGGAGAAAAGGGTCAGCTAATAAGTCATTCACCCGGATTTGAATGGTCTAATAATATAATCTTTTAATTTGATACACTCTCCAAATTGTTTCCTTCGCTCTTTTTGTTTGCAACCACGTGGTGACAAGTTGAAACTCTTAGATATAACAAGGAGCAAAATTGTTATAAAACGATTATCATACTAACAGAAATAATCTTAATTTTCATATCAAATGAATTCAGTTCTCAATTCTGATTGATTATTAAAAGACAGGATTCTTTACAAAGGATTTAATTAACTATGTTTAATATGGTATATTTACATAGGTGATTTTATTGTTTTAGAATTTATTTAATTAATCGACAAAATCTTTTTACAACAAAGGTTGTGTTAGCAAACGTGGTTATGGTGACTTCGTCAGATGAAATTAGTGCTATCACAAAAGATTCAACGAATTAGTTAATTCAGAACATTTTCATGTCTTCCTTTATAATGTTATCAGTATGCTTAATACCCTTGACCCAATTTTCCTTGCAAATCTGAAACAAAGTCGTTTTTGATATGTTGGTTGCATCTGTGACACGTTTGATTGTTTGGTCAATTCCAAATTTAAAAATTTCATTATAATTTTCCCATTTAAAAAACTGATAGACATTGTATGCCCTTTTTCTTTCTTCTGGGCGAAAAACATGACGCTGAGGACTTTCCATGGTTTTTACGGAAGCCTATTGTGCAAGACAGTGAATGAGGAAGTTAATCTTCATGCATTTAATAGGATTTGACCAAAGGTCTCAGTGAACTGACCCAGTGAAGATGTGGCAACGTGTATGCCATATCTCCTAGTTTGTCATTTTGCTTCCCTTGTCTTAGTGAAGCGAAAGCATCGGGATTAAGGAGAATCGGCACCGCCGCAAATGAGTTTTGGTGATTGACACCTTAAGCTTCGCGTTGGCTGCCCTTGTTCAAAAGATGTATATATATATATATATATATATATATATATATATATATATATATATATATATATATATATATATATATATGCATTTGTTTAAATAATGAAATAATCAATACCATTTATTCTGAGTGATTTTTGTGTCAATTTCTCCAAGCATATTGCCGCCCGAAGCTCATGCACCTAAAGCACATGAATGGAATCTATTGGAGATAACAAAAAAAGGAGAAAAAAAAATCTCGACAATCACGCGCACACTGAAATAAAATGAAGTTTTACCTCGCCGTTATTACTGAACCTTAAATGACAGTCTGTAACTTCAAATATTGTGTATGTGAATTATATGACACGTTAGGTCTTAAATACGAAAATATCAACAATCACACGAACACTGAAATAAAATAAAATTTTACTTCGCCTTTATCACAAAACCTTATATTACAGTCTGTGGCTTTTAACGTGTCATATAATTTACTAATACACAATATTTGGTCTTAAATACAAAATTAAACTACTTTTCCTACTGCTGCTAAGCCAGCAATAAATGCATGATACATATTTGCGATGTCACATGAATTATTTATCATTCTGATGAGGGGGTAACTTGAAAACAGAGGGGGTAACCTGAAACCGGTTTCAAACTACCCCCCCGGTAATCTGAAAGCGGTTTCAAGTTACCGGGGGGTAGTTTGAAACTGGGGGTAACTTGAATCCTTTACACCGGGGTCTAAGCGATGTCAGACCGGGCAGCCGATCGGGACTACGGTCTACCCCAAAGCCTAAGCAAAGTCCTTCAAAAAGAAGGCAACCGTGCTTACCCCATAAAAGAAAAAAGAAAAAAAAATTGGGTAAAAAGCACGTTAATAGAAGAAGACTGAAGTTTTCTTATCTACGAGTTGCTATAAAGCAATGATGAGAATGTTGTTGTAGTAACACAATTAGCAGGAATAGATATAGCTATTATAGATGTAAATGCCTATCAAATTTATAAAAGATACCTGTGCCTTGTAGTACTTGCAAGTATATGGTTATGTATTCCTTTTGGAAAAATAATAAGCAAAACAAAGGCCTCGTGAGAAACAAAAGTCCTAAGATAGTTTTGATAAAAACAACGTGAAAATAAGACTGAAAATTAGAAAAGGACAAAAAAGGTACATTTAATAAGAGAGCCAAAATTATCACGTGTGCAACGTTTTCTTGGTTTACGAAAAAAAAAACTTAATTAGCCTGGACCTTTATCGCTGTATATAATTCGCGGAAGAAAACAAAAGGCCTTTTGAAGAGGTGGAATAAATGCTTCCATCTGTGTCTAGTGAGGGAGATTCACTTCTTAAATCCAAGTTGTGTCACCGTCCAGTTCCAAGTTACACCGTTGTCATGACATCCTTGTGTCTTAGACACAAATCAGAGAGAGAGAGAGAGAGAGAGAGAGAGAGAGAGAGAGTCTGGTGAGTGTATATAACCTTCCAAGAAATAACTCTGAAGCAAATGTTTGAAACCTCGTCGTGAATGAACAAGCTTATGACTCAAAATCTTAGTTTAAGGCGGAGGATATAGGATATACTTGCCAGCTGAAAGAAGAGCCTCTGGTTATGAAATCTTGCCTGCGTGCCAATCTCCTCCCAAGATGAATGACTTAGGGAATTAACCTCATTTGAGGGAAGCGAAGAGGAGTGAGTGAATTTAGAAATTAACACCATTGGAAGAAAGAGAAGACTAGTGAATGAATTCGGGAAATAACACAATTGTAAGAAGGAAAAAACGAGAAAATAAATTCGGGAATTGACACCCTTGGAAGGAAGAGAACACGAGTCAATGAATTCGGGAATTAACACACTTTAAGGTAGAGAGGACGAGTGAATGAATTCCGTAATTAACAAAATTGGAAGGAAGAAAAGAGTGAATGAATTCGGGAATTACCCCAGTTGGAAGGAAGAGAAGAAGACCGAATTAATTTGGGAATTAACACAACTGGATGGAAGAGAAGAGAAAATGAATTGGGAATTAATACCAATGGGACGAAGAAAATAAGAGTGAATAAATTCGGAAATTAAGATCATCAGAAGGAAGAGAAGAGTGGATGAATTCAGGAATTAACACAATTTGAAGAAGAGGAGAGTGAATGTATTCGGGAATTATCACAATTTTATGGAAGAGAAGAAAAATAAATGAATTCGGGAATTAAGACAATTGGAAGGAAGAGAAGAAGAAGAGTAAATGAATTCAGGAATTAAAACCAGTAGAAGGAAGAGAAGACGGGAATGAAAGAATTCGAGAATTAGCACAATTGGATGGAAGAGAAGAAGAGTAAAGGAAATCTGGAATTAACATAATTTGGAGGAAGAGAAGAGTGAATGAATTCGGGAATTAACACAATAGATGGAAGAGAAGAAAGGTAAATGAATTCGGGTATTAAAACCATTGGAAGGAAGAAAAGACGAGTGAATGAATTCAGGAATTACCACCATTTGAAGGAAGAAAAAGGGCGAATAAATTCGGGAATTAAAACAATTGGGAGGAAGAGAATAGTGAATGAATTCGGGAATTAATACCATTTGAAGGAAGAGAAGACGAGTAAATGAAATCGGGAATTACCACCATTTGAAGGAAGAGAAGAGTGAATAAATTCGGGAATAAATACAATTGGATGGAAGACAAGAGGAGTAAATGAATTCGGGTATTGAAACCATTGAAAGGAAGAAGAGTGAATGAATTTTGGAATTAATACCATTTGAAGGAAGAGAAGAGTGAGTGAATTCGGGAATTAACACATTTGGATGGAAGAGAAAAAGAGTAAATGAATTCAGGAATTAAGACCAATGGAAAGAAGAGAAGATGATTGATTGAATTCGGAATTTAAGACCCTTGGATGGAGGAGAAGACGAGTGAATGAATTCGGAAATTAACACAATTGGGAGGAAGAGAAGAGTCAATGAATTCGGGAACTAACGCCATTTTAAGGAAGAGAAAGTGAATGAATTCGGGAATTAACACAATTGGATGGAAGAGGAGATGGGTGAATGAATTCGGGAATTAAGAAACTTGGAAGGAAAAGAAGTGTGAATGAATTAGGGAATTAACACCATTGGAAGGAAGAAAGAGTGAATAAGTTCGGGAATTAACACCATTGGAAGGAAGAGAGAGTGGATGAATACGGGAATTAACACCATTTGAAAGAGGAGAAGAGGGAATTAATAGGGAATTAACATAATTGGATGGAAGAGAAGAAGTGTAAATGAATTCGGGATTTAACACCACTGGAAGGAAGAGAAGAGTGGATAAATTCACGAATTAACACAATTGGAAGGAAGAGAAGTACAGCGAATGAATTTTGCAATTAACACAATTGAACGGAAGAAAAGAGAAGTAAATGAATTCGGGAATCAAAACCATTAGAAGTAAGAGAAGATGAATGAATGAATTCGGGAATTCAAATCATAGGAAAGAAGAGAGAAGGAAATTAATTCGGGAATTAATGCAATAGGATGAAAGAGAAGGAGAGTAAATGAATTCGGGAATTAAGACAATTGGAAGGAAGAAAAGAGTGAGTGAATTCGGTAATTAACACAATTGCATGGAAGAAAAAAAAAGTAAATGAAGGTAGGAATTAAGATCACTGGAATGAAGAAAAGAGTGAATTAATTCGGGAATTTACACAATTGGGAGGAAGAGAAGAATGAATGAATTCGGGAATTAACACCATTTCAAGGAAGAGAAGAGTGAATGAATTCTGGAATTAATACAATTGGATGGAAGAGAAGAAGAGTAAATGAACTCGGGTATTACGACCAATAGAAGGAAGAGAAGATTGAATGAATTCGGCAATTAACACAATTAATAGGAAGAGAAGACGAGTGAATGAATTCCGGAATTAGGACCCTTGAAAGGAAGAGAAGCAGAGTGAATGAATAAGGGAATTAACACCACAGGAAGGGAGAGAAGAGTGAATAAATTCGCCAATTAATACAATTGGAAGGAAGAGAAAAAGAGCGAATGAATTCAGGAATTAACACAATTAGATGGAAGGGAAGAACATTAAATGAATTTTGAAATCAAAACCATTAAAAGTAAGAGAAGATGAGTGAATGAATTCGGGAATTAAGACCATTGGAAAGAAGAGAAGAGTGAATGAATTCCTGAATTAACACACGTGAATGGAAGAGAAGAAGAGTAAGTGAATTCAGGAATTAAGACCATTGGAAGGAAGAGAAGAGTGAATGAATTTGGGAATTAACACAATTGGATGGAAGAGAAGAGTAAATGAATTCAGGAATGAAGATCATTGGAAGGAAGAGAAGAGTGGATGAATTTGGGAATTAAGACAATTGGATGGAAGAGAAGAAGAGTAAATGAAATCGTGAATTATTACCATTGGAAGGAAGCGAAGAAGAGTGAATAAATTCAGAAAATGAGACCATTAAAGAGAAAAAAAAAGTTAATGAATTTTGGAATTAGCACAATTGGGTGGAAGAGAAGAATGAATAAATTCGGGAATTAAGGCCATTGGCAGGAACAGAAGAGTAAATGAATTCGGGAATTACCATAATTGGAAAGAAGAGGAGAGGAGTAAATGAATTTGGGAATTAAGACCAATGGAGGGAAGAGAAGACGAGTGAATGAATTCGGGATTTAAGACCCTTGGAAGGAAGAGAAGAGGAGTAAATGAATTTGGGAATTAAGACCAATGGAGGGAAAAGAAGAAGAGTGAATGAATTCGGGAATTATTTCTATTGGAAGGAAGTGAGAGTGAATAAGTTCGGGAATTAACACAATTGGAAGGAAGACAAGGGTGAATGAATTCTGGAATTGAGATCATTTGAAGGAAAAAAAGTGAATTAATTCGGGAATTAATACAATTGGATGGAAGAGAAGAAGAGTAAATGAATTCGGGAATTAACACCACTGGATGGAAGAGAAGAGTGAATAAATTCGGGAATTAAGACAAATGGAAGGAAGAGATGAAGAGCGAATGAATTCGGGAATTACAACAATTAGATGGAAGAGAAGAAGATTAATTCAATTTGGGAATCAAAACCATTAGAAGTAGGAGAAGACGAGTGAATGAATTCGGGAACTAAGACCATTAGAAGGAAGAGAAAAGTGAATGAATTCGGGAATAGCAAAATAAGAAGGAAGAGAAGAAGAGTTAATGAATTCGGGAATTAAGACCATTGGAAGGAAGAGAAGAGTGAATGAATTCGGCAATAACACAATAAGAAGGAAGAGAAAAAGAGTTAATGAATTCGGGAATTAAGACCATTGGAAGGAAGAGAAGAGTGAATGAATTCGGGAATAACACAATAAGAAGGAAGACATAATTGGATGGAAGAGAAGAGTGAATGAATTCCGGAATTAACACAATTGAATGGAAGAAAATAAAAGAATAAATGAATCGAATTAAGACCACTGGTAGGATGAAAAGAGTGAATGAATTCGGGAATTAACACAATTAGAAGGAAGAGAAGAAGAGTGAATAAATTCAGGAAATGAGACCATTGGAAGGAAGAGAAGAGTAAATTAATTCTGGAATTAACATAAGTGGAAAGAGGAGAAGAAGAGTGAATGAATTCGGGAATTAAGGACATTGGAAGGAAGAGAAGAGTGAACGAATTCAGGAATTGATACAATTTGATGGAAGAGAAGAGTGAATGAATTATGGAATTAACATAAGTGAAAAAAGAGAAGAAGAGTGAATGAATTCGGGAATTAACGCCATTGGAAGGAAGAGATAAGTGAATGAATTCGGGAATTAATACAATAGGATGGAAGAGAAGAAGAGTTAATGAGTTCGAGAATTAAGACCATTGGAAGGAAGAGAGGAGTGAATGAATTCGGGGATTAACATAATTGAATGGAAGAGAAGAGGAGTAAATGAATTCGGGAATTAAGACCAATGGAGGGAAGAGAAGATGAGTGAATGAATTCAGGAATTAATACCATTGGAAGGAAGAGAAGGGTGAATGAATTCCGGAATCAATACAGTTGAATGGAAGAAAAAAAAAAAGAATAAATTAATCGAATTAAGACCACTGGTAGGATGAAAAGAGTGAATGAATTCGGGAATTAACACAGTTGGATGGAAGAGATGAAGAGTGAATAAATTCGGGAATTAAGACCATTGGAAAGAAGAGAAGGGTGAATGAATTCTGGAATTAACATAAGTGGAAAGAAGAGAAGAAGAATGAATGAATTCGGGAATTAACGCCAATGGAAGGAAGAGAAGAAAAGTGATTGAATTCGGGAATTAACAACATTGAAAGGAAGATAAGAGCGAATGAAATCAAGAATTAACACAATTGGAAGGAGGAGAAGAGCGAATAAATTTGGGAATTAACACAATCGGATGAAAGAGAAGAAGAGTAAATGAATTCGGGAATTAACACCATTGGAAGGAAGTGAAGAAGAGTGCATGAATTCCGAAATTAACACCATTGCAAGGAAGAGTGAATTAATTGGGGAATTAACATAATTAGAAGGAAGAGAAGATTGAATAAATTCAGGAATTAAGACAATTAGAAAAAAGAGAAGAGTGAATGAATTTGGGAATTTAAACAATTGGAAGGAAGAGAAGAGCAAATGAATTCGGGAATTAATACAGTTGGATGGATTGAATAAATTTGGGAATTAAGATCTTTGGAAGGAAGAGTGAACGAATTCGAGAATTAACACCATTGGAAGGGAGAGAAGAGTGAATGAATTCGGGAATTATCCTAACCGGAGGGAAGAGAAAAGTGAATGAATTCGGGAATTAACAGCATTGGAAGGAAAAGAAGAGGGAATAAATTCGGGAATTAAAACCATTGGGCGATAGAAAAGAGTGAATAAATTCGAGACTTAGCATAATTAGAAGGAAGAGAAGAGCGAATTAATTCGGGAATTATCACATTTGGAAGGAAAGGAAGAGTGAATGAATTCGGGAATTAACACCATTAGAAGGAAGAGAAGAAGAGATAACAAATTCGAGAATTAAAACCATTGGAAAAAGGGAAGAGCGAACGAATTAGGGAATTATCACAATTGGAAGGAGCAGAAGAAGAGGGAATAGATTCGGGAATTAAGACCATTGGAAGGAGAAGAGTGAATGAATTCGGGAATTAACATAAATGAAAGGAAGAGAATAACAGTGAACGATTACAAAAACGAGATGCCCTGCATATAGAAGGAACCATCAGATAAAATTAACGAAAGAATATTAATACGAATGAAAAGGAAAGAAAAATAAAATATCTTATTGATAAATGCTCACGGAAAGCTCAGGATGCTGCGTACATCATGTTGCCCTGCTCTTGTATGATAAGGCCCTGTCAAGGGTAGATACAATACTTTTAAAAGGATATGATGAAACACAAAAATATCTATTCCCAGTGTGAGTAACGTGGCGAGACGAGATTCGACTGTGGCCCTGTTTGGGCAATCCTGTCATCTCTTCATTTTCATCAGCATTTTGGAAGTAAACCAAGCCTTGCCGAGAGCGTCTGCCGTGATAAGGGAACTGTCCTGCTTTGACCAAGATGTCATCGTCTTAATTAGTGGAGTCAGCATATTTTGAGAAACTGAGCCTGAGGGAAATCCTTGTTTAGGATATATGTCATCATGGAAGGACACGTGCTGCCTTTTTGTTACGACTTAACACGTGGTCCAGATTGCATCAGAAATTTCTTCTAGAAGCTTCCATGGCGTGATCGAAGTGGGCGTTTTTTGAGGAAGCCAATAGAGATGCAGAATTGTTAAAAAGAACGCCTTGTATGGAGATGACCACTGCCCACTGTAATTAACTCCGCCCATACATGGGTATATAAACTTCAAGAAGAGATTGTCCAAAGGAGATAGGACAGAACATAAGGCAAGAGAGGAACTATGTCTGAAGCAAATAAGATACAAGTCCTAGTGAGATAAGAAACAGAGAAGACCAGCAATCTGATAGAGCCAGATTCTAACCTTCCCTTCAGACAACAAAAACTTATCTCCAAAAGATCCTGCTATGGCCCATAAGAAGAGACAAATTGAAACAGCCAGCCCTCCCTGCTTGTGACAAGAAGTAGCCAACACTGCCTGCAGCCTGCCTTCGTTCAACAGTATCATAGAATCCTTGGAAGAAGATCTCTGATGTCCCTTCTTGATGCCACCCCTTTTGTGCCGTCTTCAAATTCGGTCATCGTACCAGTTTCATCTGAACTTCAGCCGCCCTCTTGCAACGTTCTCACGCCTGGAGTCTCTGTACCAGTATCATCTCAGCAGCTGCAGAAAACTAATCCTTAAGTATTTCTACCTTATTGACTGTTCCCCTTTGTGTTGATGTTTTGGTTGGTTTGGTTTGTCAGTTAAAGTAACCGAAGAAGTAACATTGGTTTTCTTTGTAAGTTTGCGAATAAACGTGTTGTGTTTTTTGTGTGTTTCTTTTTATATTAATTTCCCATATTTCAATTGGTGCTGATGATATTTATTTTACTTATTAAAAGAACCAGTAACGATTTTAAGATCGTAACAGGCCCTTTTCATCCAGTTTTGTATTTTTGTCATGAAATAAGACAAAAAATAGAAATTTGGTGGTTATGTATCCCGGACACCGGGAGACATCTAATTTGTTTCTTTAATTGAATTTTGAACTGATGCAATGAAGAATTGACTTCATGCTTGGCTTTAGATAACTCCAACTAACGGATTAGTATGAACATTTGTGCGTTTTGAACAATAGTATTGTTTTTTTTGTGCGAAAGTTCCTCGGCGAGGGTGGGATTTTTTCGTCCTTCTCTGTAGGAATTGGAGATTAAAAATTGGATACTCTATGGTTTCCTATTGATATATATATATATATATATATATATATATATATATATATATATATATATATACAAAATATACATATGTATACACACACACACACACACATATATATATATATATATATATATATATATATATATATAGCATATATATATATATATATATATATATATATATATATATATATATATATATATGCAGGAAATCAAGCAATAGCCTTAGAATAAAATTTTAAATCCCTTTATTGTTAAAACTATAGATACCGATCAACCCTTAAGGCAGATGACCAGTTAAACAAGTCAATCTATCTAGTACAACCTAAGTTGATAATAATGATCTAACGATCTTTGTTGTGCATTTGAAGCTTTGACATGTCGAGTAATTGACGGGATTTCGAGACAAATGTCATTAATTTATATTCAAGAAAAGAAATTGCAATCAACATCTCGCCATGTAATGCCACCTGGACGAGGTAGAATTGTGGAGCTTAGAAAACAAACATTCCAATAGAGGCTAAATAGAAGTTGAAACTGAGAGTTCAGTTGGTTGTGTCAATTTTGCATTGAAAATTTAAAATCATCTTTTCTCGCTAGACCTGTCTCTCATATTAGAGAAACAATCGTTCTTCAACAAATATAATATAGACTGTTTACAGACAAATATCTATTAGAAATCTTAGTTCAACTATCAAACAAATAAGGATGACCTATTATTTGAGGAAATATCCTTTTACACTAATATTTTTACTGTCATTAATTTTAGGCGATTAACACTGGCTTGCACCGTCTAATGAATAAACGGGAGTGGGAAAAACCAAAAAGTATGAGGGTTTTTTAAATGCAAAATTTCTAAAAAAGTACATATTTCAATAAAAACATATTTTTTTTTAATATCCTTTGTCTATCACGTGAGAAAGGAGCAGTATATACACATCGTTTGTATGCTTTGTTTTTTTTATGACTCTTGGTGAAAAAAAATAATTACTACAAATGAAATATGAAAAAAAATATCTACCGTTTGTTGTGTGAACTTCTGCAAGGGTGCATGGCGTCTGCTCAAAGGAATGAAGAAGTAATGAAAGTTTTTTTTTTTTTTTTTTTTTTTCCCGAAGGAACTATAGTAAAACCAATTGACCAACTATCAACCACATTCCGTGATATGTCGGGTCACTACGACTGGCAAGAGACCATTTACCATGTCTATCAAGTTAGCACGTAAACATACAACCGTGCGTGCACAAGCACATACATACATTAACGCACAAACACTCACAGTATATATATATATATATATATATATATATATATATATATATATACATATATATATATATATATATATATATATATATAAATATATATATATATATATATATATATATATATATATATATATATACATATATATATATATATATATATATATATATATATATATATATATATATATATATATATATATATACGCACACACACACACATATATATATATATATATATATATATGTATATATATATATATGTATATATATATATATACATATATATATATATATATATATATATATATACACACACATGTATATATATATATATATATATATATATACTGTATATATATGTGCGTGTGTGTATACATACACATGTACACTCACACTCACAGACACATATATATATATATATGTATA
>NC_090742.1:79831517-79859017 GCF_036898095.1 Palaemon carinicauda | reverse complement strand
ATTAATTCATGTATACACACTATTATGATAGTTTGTTCTGAATGTAAGCTTTTTTTACATGATAATCATGAAAGAGCTTTTTGTTCTTCTAGTGAATATTAACTGAAGTAAAACTTTAATTTTGTGAAAGCAAAGTAAATCAGGTATCAATATAGAAAGACGCGGAAAAAAAGCTTTATTAATATAGGAATGATGTTCTATATAGAAAAACTCCCGTTTTCTTAGAAAATGACCATTATTTCCGTCGTAAGTAAATAGTTAATAAGATATACCCTAATATATCCTATGTTAATGGGGCCACACAGTGGGAACTGGGGGTTTTGGGTGGGAAAAATTTACAGGGGGATCGATAAACAATGATAAAAGTAAACTTTTCTTCTCTATAAATTATTCTCTGGGACTCCTAATTAATTCACGAAAAATTATACAAAATATTATCATCCTATTCCCCTAAAATATTAATTTCACTATTTTGTTTACATTTTACAACCACACGTATCCGCTCCTGTTTGTACGTTTGTACATACCTGGTGACCTGGGAAGGGGGTACGGGGCTTGCCCCTCGCTAGGTCTGTGACCTGGATAGGTTTGTGACCTGAGAAGTGGGGAATGGGGGCTTGGTCCCCCGCTAGGTCTGTGACCTGAGTAGGTTTGTGACCCGATTAGTGGGGTTCAGGGGCTTGGTCCCGGTTAGGTCTGTGACCTGGGAACTACTGGGTTAGGTTAGGTGGGAGGTGGTAGGTTCTGTGGTCTTTTATGAATCTCGAAAGTGTTAAATAATCACGTTTTTTCTGTTTTTGACCACTCAAAGTCCCAGGTTCCCACCTGTGTCCGTTGGGAAAAGGGGAAGGGTGGATAGTATGAGAACGGTGCATTTTCGGTGGAAATAAGGTAAAAATCGTTGAAAGCACAAAATTTATTGTAGAAATGGTTGTTCTTTCTATTGGAAATGTAGTTCCGTGTTGTTCTATAATTTTACCGGAAACTACGTGTAACTGTATACTGTATTGCTGAAAATGTATGGAAGAGCAAAAGGTATTTAATGCACGTTATTCTGAAAATTAAACAGGGCGAATAACGAAAATAAATCGAACTAAAAATATACAGCACAATTCCTTTCAGTTTTTCTACCAGAAAATAGCATGAACTACCTTTTTCCAGTTTTATTCTTTCCATAAGTGTTGAGGTTCTATTTCAGACAATTTACAGCTGCGATTAAAATGTAAAATTAAAGAATATTGGAAGAAGTTCTGAAAGTTTTGAAGATGACAGGAGGAAACTTGATGGAATTTCAGCCGCATCTTTTTACACATTTTCACACCCTAAGAATCCCTAGGGCAAGGGCAAATGCTGGTATAAGGTTAGCATAAAATCAACGTATATAAAGCTGAAGGCAAACCACATTCTAATTAATAATGTTCTTACTAATACCATTCAGAAAGGTTTTTATCAAATGTTAACTAAGTCTTTCTTATATAGAGATGCTTTAATCTAATGTTTTCACTATATGTCACTATATTTACTGTTACATGGTTTTCAAACAATGTCAATTCCTTGGATTTATTGAATAATTTTCAAACTATAAAGATGTATAATTTGCTAAATTGCTTCAAGTAAATCATCGGATATTATTAAGTAGCAAAAGATATAGGTAAGTTTCTTTTGGGTGATATGATTAACTAATACTTATTAGTGGGTTTGAAAGCTGTCAAAGAGAGGTACAGGACGAAATGAGAGAGAAAAAATTGGGTGCTGTCAACCTAGAAAATGACGCGTGTAAAACTAAATCCCTTTATGTATTGCGATAATGATATTCTCAAAGTTATAACACAGTAATGTGAAATATCTAGAAAAACGAGAGAGAGAGAGAGAGAGAGAGAGAGAGAGAGAGAGAGAGAGAGAGAGAGAGAGAGAGAGAGAGAGAGAGAGAGAGAATTTTCCTATTTTTGAGATATGCATTGATAGTCCTTATGGATTTTTCGCTATATTTGGTAACAAAGCTGTACTCGCAAGAACAGAGGAACGCGACGACATTGTTTATTTACACTTAACATTTGAAGCAGAGTTGGCGAGGGTGTTGCTTCCTTATGCAATGATTTATCTCAGTATCATTGTTGTATTTTCACAAATAAGAGACTCTTCCTTTATAAATACCATATTTGTTAAGAATATGAACATTTATATATCCTTATGAAAGACAGAGGAGGTCTGCAACACCATACCAGGAAACCTAAGGAGAATGAGAATGCTGACACCCTCGGGCGACATTCCTATTAGGAGGAGAAAGGTGTATTATACGTATAGAATTACAGTATATATATATATATATATATATATATATATATATATGTGTGTGTGTGTACATATATACGTATATACATGTAATTGTGTATATACACATATATATACTTGTATATATATATATATATATATATATATATATATATATATATGTGTGTGTGTGTGTGTGTGTATACGTATATACATGTAATTGTGTATATACGCATATATATACTTGTATATATATATATATATATATATATATATATATATATATATATATATATATATATATATATAATACACACATATATAAATACATACATACACTGTATACATGTATACTCGCATATATGTATGTATATTGTAAATGTATACACACATATATACACATATATATATATATATATATATATATATATATATATATATATATATATATATATATATAAAACAATTCGTTTAAACAAAGCGATCGATAGTGGCTCTAAAAGCTCTAAATGAAAGAAAATTGGTGATCGGGAATGGGAAGAACATCTGTTTATAAGTGTTTAAAAGGCAAGCCTTTGTTAATGCATTTCATATAGCAAAGTCCGTTTATGATGTTATCATTGTTAGGTTCCAAGGATTTCTAGGAACAACCATTTCTGTCTTAACACAAACATGAAGAGCAACTTGCGTGAAATTTCCCACGAATTGATTGACAGGATGCTTAGTGAAGTAGTACCAGAAATGACTACCAGATGTTGGCAGGAGAGTGTTGAGGAAAGTTGCACCTAAGAGAGCGTTGTAGCCAGCATGATTTTCCTTACTGATATCTTTACGGCGTTGCATGAATTATAGGATTTCATAGCATGATGATGGGGGTGATACTTTATTACTCTTGCGGTTTGTGATACGTAGTGTGTCTGTTGAAGTAGCTTTCCTGTATAATCAGGCTATTTGGTTTTGCATATGTATTATCGTAATGATTGCGAAAAACGTAGGGAAAAGTAACCAATTTGTCAAATAATCTAACTACTTCTTACTTAATTCTTTAATCAAAAGGAATGATTAGTAAACATTCATATTTCTCAATTACACTTCACTGACAATCTGTCTTTTTTTTTCTATTTAATGGAAAATATAAGAATTTTGTTAAAGGTCAATAAAGTCAAGAAAAGCAATACAGAATTTGCTTTTATTGTAACCCTAAAAATGATGGAATACTTTCCCTTGTAGCATACTGAAAAGTTTTAAAATTCAGTATTTACATTACACAGTTAAACAATTGTTTAACAGGTTTATGATAATCTCCCCTATTTATTATATACCAAGTGTCTGATTATATATTTAGTTATGTATATATATACATATATATATATATATATATATGTATTTACATATATATATATATATATATAATATATATATATATATATATATATATATACACTATATATATATATATATATATATATATATACATATATATATATATATATATGTATATATATATATATATATACACTATATATAGATATATATACAGTATATATATATATATATATATATATATATATATATATATATGTATGTATGTATATATATATGCATGTATGTATGTATATAACTTTATCTTTCCTGTTACGTTCAGGGGGAGAGGAAGTGGTCATACCCTGGTGAGAGGGGTACATTCGAAAACAATACTATCACGCAAATTGCCGAATCAGTGGGTTGTAGTTAGGAAAGGAGGAGGGAGGGGAAATGGTTGAATCTGTGCGTGTGCTTGTGAGTGTGTATGAATATCCATCTGAATACATAGACATGATTTTTGACGGCTCAGGCACACAAGTAATACATATTGTACCTTGTATTATATAGGTACTCTTGTACAGTAATACATGATCTATAGTTTTTGAAATCGACACTCAGACAAACTATACACAAAAGACGCACCTTAATTGATATATTAATACATTACAAAGACGCTAGCATAGACGTTAATGAAACAATTCATGCTTTAATGCATACAGTACGCAAAATGAGGGGAATACCTTTTCATCAGATACCAGCATTTTCCTCTTAGATCGGATTTTCACAAGGATTTACCTAACTATTTACATATCTCTTTACGTGTCTATTCGTATTCATACACGTATATATATATATATATATATATATATATATATATATATATATATATATATGTATGTATATGTATATATATACAAACACACACACACACACACACACACACACATATATATATATATATATATATATATATATATATATATATATATATATATATATATACTAATTCTAATAAGACCAACCGCCAGGCATCAGGAGTAAAAGTCGAAGAGACAGTTTGTCCATCGCCTTATACCCAATCCATCACCCTGCTGCCAGCAACTTCATCGAGATTTAGGGGGTGCATTTCCTCCACACCCAAAGCTACTCCAGCAGGTTACTCATCCGCTTATACGAGTATAAAAATTGGCAAACATGAATTGCTAAAATATACCGGTCGGTAGGTCCGAAATGAAGTGACTCCCAAATACTTACAAGATTATTTTGTAGGATGTGGGATGAAGAGGCCAGGCCTGATGAATGGGAGTTAGGAGTGTTTGTGAAAATTGCAAAAAAAGTAGACCTGAATGATTGAAATAATTACAGAGGCATAACACTTACGTCAGTTGTTAAGAAAATATTTAGTATGCTTATTCTAAAGAGACTGGAGAGACAGATAGATGAAAAGCTGAGAGATGAACAAGTGGGATTTCGAAAAGGTAGAAGTTGTACTGACCAAATTTTCATTTTAAGACATATAGAATACGAAGAATATAGAAATTCACTTTTGATGGCATTTGTGGACTATGAAAACGCATTTGATAGTGTGCACTGGCCAACTTTTTGGAGAGTCCTGCGTAATTATGGAAACCTTCTTCAATATGTGAATTTGATTAAGTCTCTTCACGAGCATAGCAAGTGCAAAGCTAATGTTAATAGGGTCTTATCAAATGAATTTCTAGTGAACAACGGAGTACTTCAAGGGAATGTAATGTCACCTATGTTGTTTATCCTCTTATTTGATTTTTTAATGCATAGAACAGTTGCAGATGGTGGAGAAGGATTGGACTGGATTGGTGATAGGAAATTAGCAGAGATAGAATATGCTGATGATACTGTCCTTGTTGGCAGAACACCACAGGATTTGCAGTGCTTGCTTACCAGAATGCATGAAATAGCACAAAAAGTTTGGCTCGAGATGAATAAAAGAAAGACAAAGATGATGAGAACGGAGTATGCAATCTAAGATGAGATATCATTGGAAGTAGAAAGGATTAATTATGTAGAATCATTCAAGTATTTAGGAACTATGATCTCCAATCCAGGGTCTTTAACATTAGAGTTAAGTGAAAGATTGAAAAAAAAGCAAATCAGACAATGGCTAGGTTAAGTATCATTTGAAAATCAAATTGCCTGAAAGTACATATAAAAATCAGACTATATATCAGCTTCGTGAGATCGGTTTTACTATATGGACACGAGTCACGGTATGAGAATGAAATAATCTCAAATAGATTTAGTAGATTTGAGAACAAAGCCTTCAGAAGGATATTGGGAATTAAATGGCAGGACAGGATTATAAATGAAATTATATGCGAGATTACTCGAGTGCTATATGTGGATGAGATCATGATGAGGGGTAGATGGGGGATGGTTTGAGCATGCTCTTCGCACTCCCCAAGGAGGTTAGTTCACCAAACATTCAGCTGGGTTCCAGAAAGCACTACACGAGTTGGAAGACCCAGGTCTACATGGCTGAGGACTAAGAAGCACGAAGTAGATGATGAATGGAGAAGTATTGAATTAAAATTTCAAGATAGAGATGACTGGCGAAATCTCACCGAGGCACTTTGCGTCAATAGGTGTAGGAGATGATGAGGATGATGAAGATGATGACACACACACACACATATATATATACATACATATATATATATATATATATATATATATATATATATGTATATATATATATATATATATATATATATATATATATATATATATATATATATATATATACATAACTACACACACACAAACACACACATATGTGTATATATAGAGATGTATATATATGTATATATACAGTATATATATATACTGTAGATCTATATATATGTATATATATATACAGTGTATATATATATATCTATCTATATATATATATATATATATGTGTGTGTGTGTGTGTGTGTGTGTGTGTGTTACTGTAAATATGCGAAATCCATTATTAAGCATAATTCCTAGTAAATTTGAATGCTCACAGATATTTCAGTTATTATGCCTAATCACTGAAAAAATTCAGTAAATATGCATAGTTCCTAAAGTCTTAATAATTTTGCAAAATAGCAGTTATAAGAGTAATTAGTATGCAAAATATCTGTTATTGACTCAAAGAGTCAACAATAACTAGTCATAACTTAAACATTTAGATAGTATCGTCATTATATAATTAGATAAATGATTATCTTTCGTTTTGTTAAGACAACCACTCTTAGTTTTAAGCAGTGGAGGAAAGGACTCAGTG
Organism: Palaemon carinicauda; assembly: GCF_036898095.1. Taxonomy (NCBI): domain Eukaryota; kingdom Metazoa; phylum Arthropoda; class Malacostraca; order Decapoda; family Palaemonidae; genus Palaemon; species Palaemon carinicauda. The sequence goes on along the minus strand of NC_090742.1, from coordinate 79,852,152 downwards.
CTATAATCCATTACTTGTGGAGATTAAAGAAAAAAGCAAGCAATACATATGGTTTGATGCAGAGACAGAAATACGAAATGATTCTCAATCGTCTAAAGATTTATTTTAAATTCTTCAGTCTATTCATATAGGAAACTGACCTGCTGGGAGAGACATTTTATATAATAATACAAATGAAATATTCACAAAAAAAAAAAAATAAAAATTATCTAATACAGGTGTTAAAATAAAAGAGCAATAATAAAAAAAGTATAAAAATTAGGAGAGACAATAGTTAAGTATTTATAAAGGAACATATATATACTGGATTTTTCAGTGATTATGTATATTAAGTGAAGTATCCGCTAGCATGCAAATTTACTAGGAATTATGCATAATAACGGATTTCGCATATTTACAGAAACATATACATACATATCATAAAGTTAATTCCTCCTTGGGTCTATGATGCCGAGGCAGATCGAATTCGATATTAAAAGGCATTTATGGCTTATATGAATACATGAAAAGCACGATTAAATGTGAAAAAATCATCAACAAACACAGCCAAGTATTAAAAACTCATCAACAGCCTACAATGTTGGATATGGGTTGATTTTAATTCCAAGTACAAAAAACCTGAATTCGACAAGGATATGTATGGAAGAGTTGCAATCAACTTTTATCTCTCTTTGTGGCAGAGTGTCAGGTCACTGGAACCTCAGCTACCTTGGTCCGATTTCAATTCCTTGTCTGACCAGAAGCTACTATCATAAAGTTAATTCCCCCTTAGATCTCTGATCCCGACGCAGAGTTCGATATTAAGAGGTATTTGTGGCTTATATGAATATACATACATACATATATATATATATATATATATATATATATATATATATATATATACATATATATATATATATATATATATATATATATATATATATATATATATATATATATATATATATATATATACATATATATATACACATATTTGTGTGTATTAATTTGCGTATGGTTATGAGAGAGAGAGAGAGAGAGAGAGAGAGAGAGAGAGAGAGAGAGAGAGAGAGAGAGAGAGAGAGAGAGAGAAAGGGCATGTGTTAATTACCCAGCTACCGAAGACCAGAAGGCTGTCCTTGCTAATTCTGGACATTACTACTTTGAGAAAACTCGAATAATCTTGAAATACCGTGAACTGTGAATTCAATTGTGCTCATATCTACAGAACAAGGAGGAGATGTGGTGGACTGGCGGGCGATACCGGGCCACTGGGAATAACATGGAAATACTCATTCGGTTCAACATGAATGTGGCGAAAAAAAAAAATTATAAACAGGGCGTGAATGTAAAATTAATTGAAATATACATTTTAAGGGTTATAATAAGCCACTAAAAAATTTCTAGTAAATCCCTAAAGAGACACAAGTAGCAGAAAATGAGAGGATAGAAATGATCGACAGCCATTTCCATCTTGTCAGAATATGAAAGTAGCAAAAGGGCTAAAATAGAAGGTATTCGGTAAAAATTTCGATATGAGAAGATGGTGGTGGTTTTTAATTTAAAGGTTTAAAGGTCGCTCGTGAATGGCAGAGGCAAGGGACAGTAGCATTACCCTAACAAACAGGAAAATGCCCCAGTGATTGACCATATATACATATGATCAGCGCCAAAGCCCATCTCCACCCAAGCTAGGACCAGTGAGGGCCAGGCAATGGCTGCTGATGACTCAGCAGGTAGATCTATAGGTTCCTCCCATCCTTAGCTCACAAGGATGGTGAGGTTGCAGACATTAAAGGAACTTATGAGTTTGAGCGGTATTCGAACCCCATTCTGCCAATCAACAGGCAGAGACGTTACCAATAGGCCACAACAACCCAAAACGAATCATCCACTTGGCAGTACCAACTCCACCAAGCTCAGATTAAAAGATGAGTGAAAATCGAGGGCAAAAACATTTGATAGACTAATACTATCGTCGGAGCTTCAAAAGCTCAAACGTGCAGCGAATGTTTTTATGTTGAACATGCTAACATAAGTCTCTTTTTATAGTTTGTATATGAAAGATATATTTTAATGGTACTGTTCTTTAAATATCTTATTTTAATTGTCCATTACTTCTTTTGTAGTTTATCTATTTCCTTATTTTCTATCCTAAATGGGCTATTTTTCATTGTTAGAGCACTTGGGCTTATAGCATTCTGCTTTTATAACGAGGGTTGCAGCTTTGCTAATAATAATAATAATAATAATAATAATAATAATAATAATAATAATAATAATAATAATAATAATAATAATAATAATAATAATGGGTATAAGGTGGCAAATTAAGAATATTCCACTTTTACGATTATATTAAAGAATTAAAAACAAAGACTGGCGAAAAATTAATGTTGGATGAAATGTTATAAAATATCGTATTTGAAGATCATGGCTGTAAAAAAATGAGGGGTAAACAAACATTTACAGAAGCTGTTGAAAAATCCTAGATATGTATTAATATAAACATTACCAGCGACGGAATTCTACATGTCAACAGAGCGCATGATTTTACGTAGGCGGTTTTGACATCAAGTGTACAATGGACGAGACTAAATGGAATAAAAAAATTATCATTGTACCGTACAAAAGAATGAAAGTTTTTCACTAAGCCTTATTAAATATGCATACAAGCATAAACCAACAAAAGAAACGCTACAGAACTAAAGTATTTATATATTTAGCATATATAAAAATACAATGGGGGAAGAATTGGTGTAATCTACAAAACGTAAACAGAAAAATGCGACAGCATTAAATGGATCGCTGTTATGCAGGGTATTTCAAGAACATGACGTGTGACCTTCCTTCCATAAAAGAGAAAGGAAAGAGAAAAGCGGAAAACGAAAGGAATAACTATTTATATCTCTTATTAATCGACTGTTGAACTTTAGGTTCGTGGTGTCATTAAGCTATTTCATTGTAATTCCAGTGAAAGAGACCTTTAAACTTTATTCCCCTCTTTTCATTGTAATGGAGGCCTTTACACTTTATGAGAGATGAAGGTGATCTGTGAGATAGCTGAAGATAATTTCTCTTATTTCACGGTCCAAGGGCATACAGGTATTTTGCATTATTTCTAAGGGAAATCCCTAGTTACAAAACATCCTTTCAGGGATATTGTTTTTGTTTATTTCCGGCTTATTGTATTGCGTTAAAATCTAGATTGCTTCTTTTCCTGTTATTTGTCAATAGGCGGATAGTCAGTCTATGTAACACGTGCTTTTAATTCCAAGGCATTAGATAATGCCTAACTCTGTAAAGTAAGCCTGGCCACTCTTAGCAAAGATATTTATATTTGATTAAAGAATTTAACTATTCTGGAAAACTTATTTACTGTCAATTCAAGAATCTATTATGAGATAATTCTGTTGATTTTATGTGTGGAATTATTTGCAGAGGTGGAAATTCAAGATCTTACATATATTGTTTATCATTAAAAAAGAAATTACTGATGTCGATGACTATAGATGTTGCAACAGAAGATGACTTGTATATATATATATATATATATATATATATATATATATATATATATATATATATATATATATATATATATATATATATATATATATATATATATATATATATATATATATATATATATATATATATATATATATATATATGCGTTTATGTGTAAACATACATATATTCAAATATACAGTATATAAACATTTATATATATATATATATATATATATATATATATATATATATATATATATATACATATATATATACACACACACACACATATATATATATATATATATATATATATATATATATATATATATATATATATATATATATATATATATATGTGTGTGTGTGTGTGTGTGGGTGTGTGTGTGTTAGGTGCTATCCCTTATGAGAAATGACTTTGAGGGAAGAGCTAGGTGGATATTTTCTCCATAAGTATCATCAGACACAGGTTTAAATAACAAATTATAAATCATAAATTGGCAACTCTCTTGCAGTTCCACTCAACATGAAGCCTACGGGTCATCAATCATTTAAAAGTCTTTGAAATATATAGTTGGAGAATTTTATCGTTTATTTACTCCTCATTTTTTCCAAATTTTCATTGGCTTGAAAAGATGAGTTGATTAGTTAATTAACAGTGACTAATCCTGTCTAATACTGTTCTTAAAATATCTTATTTTATTTGTTTATTTTTTTTTTCTCACAGGGCTATTTTTTCCTGCTGGGGCCCTGGAACTTATAGCATCCTGCTTTTCCAACTAAGGTTGTAACTTAGCTAATAATAATAATAATAATAATAATAATAATAATAATAATAATAATAATAATAATAAAAATAATGATAATAAAAATAATAATAATAATAATAATAATAATAATAATAATAATAATAATAATAATAATAATAATAATAATAATAATAATAATATACGAAAACGGAGCCCAGTCAAACTAATACTCTAGTCTAGGAGATTTTTTTTTTAATGCATGTTGCATAAACAAACGTTTATCATTTATCATTAAGATGCGAGTTGTCTCATAATGTATTGTCTTTTAAATGTTTGTTACACAAACAAACGTTTATAATTCATTATTAGGACGTGAGATGTGTCTAAATGTATTACCTATCTCTGTCCAATACTGCAGATGCACTTTGAATAAAACTTTGTAATTAATCAGTTTGTGATTAAGATAATTTATTTGTTATATCAGTTAGTCGCTTCTATAAGGATTAAAATCTCAATTTATATATGCTGTAGCTATCAGATGATATCAAAACCTCAAACCTATTGAATAGTTCAAGTTTCAACAGGTAAATAAATGTACCTGTTTAGCTTTGCAATGGACACTTTTCCGGTCGCAAAAATAGGATACGTTCTAGGAGAAATTAAAACTCCAGAGGTGATATTATTTCATTAGAGAGATAATTTTTGCATTGTCAAAAATTGTAATCCATGGTTTTTTATGGTCTACTGAAAGAAACATCAATGAAAATTACATTAGTGGATAGAAAATCGTTTGAAATTTGCACTGAATTTCTAAAGATTGTCTTTTTTATTATTACTGTATGTATAAAATAAAAGTCACTTAACAGTTAAGTCAAAGAATGACTGAAATCACTGAAGCATCTTGGTTACCGCTTTGTGGGTTTCGCGATAAAAATACAGGAGAGGCTAGATTGAATGATAGATTGCTATCAAAAGGAATATATACACAGATAGATAGAGGGACAGATATTCTCATAAACAATGCTATGAGAGAGAGAGAGAGAGAGAGAGAGAGAGAGAGAGAGAGAGAGAGAGAGAGAGAGAGAGAGAGAGAGAGAGAACTCCTTGAAGTTTTGAGTTTTCACTCTTGTTTTTTTATAAAAACCTAACTACAATATCTTCTTAAAATTATAGTTTTTTTAGAAAAAAACTTATTGACTAAAGAGCATAATTAACTCTTAAATCGTGAAGGAATACGAAATATTATAACAAAACGTCTAATTTGATATAAATCCAGAATATTATTTTTGGTGTTCATAAGACCATGCTAGGATTCGAGGAATATCCCCAGATTTGTAAAGGCATCAGCTAAGCAGCCCACTTTGAGATTAGCATGTTTATACGGAAAGATAGCGGCCGGCACATCGGGTTAATTAACTCTTATAACAAAGCCATGGTATCATCTTTTAGAATTAGAGAAATACTTAATTATCAATTCATTTGTTTTTATTTGTTTACATATTTTCCTTTTGTGATTATCTTATCAATTTATTTATTTATCAATCTACCTTTTATTGTTAATTTACTTATTTCTATCGAGTTATGTCAGGTGCAGTTGAAAAAGCTGGAAAAAGTGCCTAATGCAATTAGGGAGGTTTTAGGTAATCTATAATGAATTAAGAAATGGTTGTCATCATGACGTGAAATGTCAGTATTTATTTCCTTAAAATCACCCTGCAACCTTCAGCTTACGATTAAAACTCAGATTTTATCAAAACAATAATCGATTTAGCTAAGTGTATGTTTGTTAAAGTCAAATTGATTCTTTCAGTAGTAGAAATGGACCGACAGTTTTATAAAAAATTTGTAAAATTCGGAAGATTTAACCAATAAAGTAATTTCGTGATCTGTATTTGATGAAGATTATAATTTATGCATATATTTTACTGTGAATTAACAACAATGGGAATTACATTAGTGAAAGGTATGAGTTGGAATAGATAACAGTTTGGAGTCTGATTTCCCTCGATGGAGAAATTAATTGATAATGTATGAATATACCAAGAGAAAGTCACATTACCAGTTAGGTCAAAGAATTGAAGACAGTTAGAATGACTGAAATCATTGAAGCATTTTTGTCACCGCTTCATTGGCTGCGCGATAATGATAGACAAGCGGATAGAGAGATCATAGATTGATAGGCAGATTGTTATAAAAATGAATATATGCACAGATAGATAAGGGAACAGATATTCACACAAACTATCCTACGAGAGAGAGAGAGAGAGAGAGAGAGAGAGAGAGAGAGAGAGAGAGAGAGAGAGAGAGAGAGAGAGAGAGACTGCATGAAGTTATGGACTTTCACTCAATTTTTATTAAAAACATAACTAAAATATCTCCTTAAAGATAATGCCTATTTCAAAGAGAAACTCATTGACGATAATAACCATATTTGACACACAAGGCGTGAACGAACATGAAATATCATCCCACGTTCAGACAAACGCAGAGGTGAACAAAAGGTCTAAGACTCTGATTTGATAATAATCCAGCCTATCATTTTGGTATTGATAAGACCATGCTATTATTCGAGGGATCAGCTAAGCAGCCCACCTTGAGATTAGCATGTTTATACGGAGAGATAGTAACCGGCACATCGAGTTAATTAACTTGTTTATAATGCACGCATGGTATCACATTTTCCCTTAAGAGACGAGAGAAATTACCTGTTTGGTTTATCCATAACCTTATATATTTCTGTACACTCGGGCACATAATTCTATTTTATTTCCCTTCCTCTTCTTTTGTTACACTTTTTAGTTTATTTAGGAGATATTTATTTTCATGTTCTGTTCTTAAAATATTTTATTTTTTCCTGTTCTCCTTTCCTCACTGGGCTATTTTCCTTGTTGGAGACCCTGGGCTTATAGCATCCTACTTTTCCAACTAGGGTTGTAGCTTAGGAAATAATAATAATAATAATAATAATAATAATAATAATGATAATAATAACAATAAAGGCAGTTATTTACACAGGTGTTATCAGTTATTTATATATCTATGTACTTTTGTACAAAAGAGGCGTTCTGACGATAGATTTATAAAATTATCTCATTATCTTGTAATGGGTATAGGCTTTGGTCTCGTATCCAGTCCATAATCCTTTGCAAATCTTGGAGAATACCTGCAGTACAGTCTCCCAACTTTAGCGCACAATAACAATTTCCCCAAAACCTTCCTGTGCTATTCCTCCCCTATATAATATAGAACAACGTGCCTGATTATGTAAATAAATATATTTCTTTCCTGTCATGCTTGGTCTCTATTCGTCCCTCGTGTAAGGGGGAAGGTAAGTAGTCATACCCTGGTGAGAGGGAGTACCCAGAAAGGTACGCTCGGAAGCCACAATATTCCACAAATTGCCGAACTAGTGGGTTATAGTTAGGAAAGGGGGAGGGGAAGGGAAGGATTGAATCAGTAGAACTTCAAAAGTTCAAAGTTGGAGCAAATATTTTTATGTTGACCAGGCTGACATGACTCTTTTTATAGTTTGTATATGACATATCTGTTTTTGACGTTGTTAATAGTTTATATAGGACATATCTGTTTTGACGCTGTTACTGTTTTTAGAATGATATATTGTTAATTTACTCTCATCATTTATTTATTTCCTTATTTCCTTTCCTCACTGGGCTATTTTTCCCTGTTGGATCCCTTGGGCTTATAGCATATTGCTTTTCCAACTAGGGTTATAGCTTGGCTAGTAATAATAATAATAATAATAATAAAAATAATAATGATAATAATAATAATAATAATAATAATGATAATCTCTGTGCGTTTGTATATATCTATCTGAATTTTTAGCCATCCTATTTTTTGACGGGTTGCGTACACTAGTCTTATATCTCCCAGTTAGTGAGTTAGTCCTGGTATATACTTAGGAAAATTTCAAAGCCTAACAAAACTTGACTTACATTCCCCTTCCTGTAAAACTTCATCCATATGGTTTCAAAGTATAGCTCACGAAGAGGTGGCTGGGAGCGTGGAGGTTGGTAATAGCTAATGATGTCGCGGAAAAGTATCAGCTGCCATGAGAGTAGAATCCCCGTGGGCAAATTATTAAAATGGAATGATTAAGATATTCCATTGGCTTTTTAATTTACCTCCATGACTTTGTCAAAGGCTGTGAGCCAAATGGGAATAGTTCAAGATAAAATTCCATATTTCACCTATTAGTTCAATGGAATTCATACGTTCAACTTGCAGCAAATATTTTAATGTTGAACAGGCTGATATATGTTTTCTTATAGTTCATGTATGAAAAATATCTGTTTTGACGTTGTATACTGTGTTTAAATTAACATATTTTATTTTAATTATCATTATTTCTCATATCGTTAATTTATTTCCGTATTTCCTTTCCTCACTCGGCTATTTTTCCCTATTGGAGCCCTTGGACTTATGTATCTTTCTTTACTAACTATGGTTGTAGCTTGGCTAGTAATAATAATAATAATAATAATAATAATAATAATAATAATGCTTAAGAATGAAAGGGTATTTGTAATATCTTTTGTCTGAAAGATCAAGCTTGGGATGGTTCATATAACGGATTTTGAGTGAAGCGAAAAATCTATTTTTGGGTGAGATAGCCATGTCGTCCTGATGGACGTTCCTCTTAAAGTAGCTTCCTAAGGGATATATGTACTACAGTGATAATCCCAGAGAATTTTACCTTTAGGTATCCAGAATTCTAACTCCTGGCGCGAATATCCTTAAATTTTCTCTCAAGGATATCGCATAATATCAGGGATGTATTCTTGACATGCCTCATAGCCATCTGCACCCCTAATTTCGTTTACGCTTCGAGGAGGTGTGGCAAAATAAAAGGGAGCTGTATCAAGGCTACCCCGTTCTCGTACTACTATCGAGTATGATAACAGCGCCATTCCCACGATGGCGGACATTCCTTGTAGCATTGAGCATGGTTTTACAGATACAGTACCACGGGGGGGATACTGTGAAGATCTTTTCTTTTTAGAAGAGATGGGTGGGTCCATCAGGACGACATGGCTATCTCACCCAAATATAGATTTTTCGCTTCGCTCAAAATCCGTTTTTTGGGCTCAAGCCATGTCGTGCTGATGGAAGCATACCAGAGCATTAGTGTATCTGTGGATTTTCATCAGTGCCTTAACCTTATAGCAACCTTTTCTATGGTCATGGGGACCAATTGAGACGAGTGACGTAACCGTTATTCGTCACCATCACTAATCATAAACAATGTTAGTGCTTCCTGCCTCCTACAGGGAAGAGTCATCTAGACAGTAGAAAAGGGGTCTCGAGGTTAACATATATTGTATGACCAAACATAAGTATACACTGAATATACAAATAGTCTCATAGTTGTATATTTTGCTAAAATAACATCAGTGTCTCTGATATCTATTATTTGATGCATACAAATATATGAGGGATACTTACTTTGGTAAGTTGAAGAACTTTGGCATGTATACATACAATTGTCTGGCGAAAGTGGACGCACTACATTCTAATAGACATTTATTCCTAATAAATGACTAAAAGAGATGTTTAGTAAAACGAATGTAGTATGAAGCAATCTTTCTCGGATCATGACCTGCGGGAGTACTATCCGGATCCGCTCTACGAATAAAGTAGGTGAGCTTCGCCCTTAGTTGTTTTAGGGATAAATTTGATCCAGAAGTTTCTCCTTTAAAGAGCTGTCCTCCCCTGAAGTCTGACGTTCTACAAAGATAGACCTTTAGACACTCTACAGGACTTAGAGAGACATCTTCCTTCAGAGGGCAGATTCTCCAGGGACCCCACCTCTTAGTGGGTAGCTCGTTTTTAGCGAGAAAGGATGGATCAGGAAAGAGATTCAGTTCTCCCACTTCCGTGAACTGAATGTGACCCTCATCTCTGGATAGGGCCACTATTTCACTAACTCTAGCCCCAGAGGCTATAGCAAACAGAAAAATAACCTTTTGGGTTAGATCCTTAAGAGAACAATCTTCATTGTTCACAGATGAGGCATAATGTAAGACCTTGTCCAAAGACCAAGAAATGGGCTTTGGTGGTACTGCGGGCCTAAGCCTAGCACATGCCTTTGGAATCTTATTAAAGATTTCATTCGCCAGATCCACTTGAAAGGCATATAGGAGAGGTCTAGTCAAGGCTGACTTGCACGTATTTATTGTATTGGCCGCCAGACCTTGGCTATGAAGGTGGACAAAGAAGGACAGACAGAAGTTCATTGAACTTTCTTTCGGTCCTTTTGCTTTGACAAACGCAACCCACTTTTTCCAGGAAGACTCATATTGTCCTCTAGTTGACTTGGCTTTGTATTCTTCTAAGAATTCTATATTGCCTTCTGAGATACCAAACCTTTTTCTAACCGCTACAGCCAGACAATCATGAAATGAGGGATTTGGGTTCTCTGTGATAAAATGAAGGCAGTTAATTTCTGAACCTTCGGAAATATACCTAGGATCAAAACTAGGACCAGCCTCATCTTCAGTTTCTTCATTAGGGAGGAGAGATTACTCTTGGGCTATCTGGGAGCCAAAAGAGCTACTCCCCCTTAGAAGTATCTGAGCCTGTTGAGGACCTTCAGCAGGTGATTGGATGGGATGAACAGGTATACCTGAGTCCATCCCTTTCATTCCAGAGACATGTCGTCTATCAGTCCCACTAGAGGATCCTCGTATGGGGCTACATATCGAGGTAGTTTCTTGAAGACGCTCATGATGAAGAGGTCGATCTGCAGTTCCGGGACTTGTTCCCATCTGGGAGGGAATATGTCTGCGTCCATGGACCATTCCAACTCTATCGGCTTGGATCGAAATAGAGTATCCACCGTCACATTGTGGATCAGTTGTAAATGAACATCTGGTAGGTGCCATCCCTTTAAGAGAGGGATGGGTAACTTCACCAAGACTGTATGAGACGTTCGATTGTGACGTCTTATTATCGCTTCGGTGTCCCAGATCAGTTGTAAGGAGTCTGATCTGTGTGGAGGGGGCTTCCCCACTCATGAAAGGACCAGCAGAGTCTTGGGACTTTCGTGCTTTAATTTTTGTTAGAGAAGCGATTAAAGATGGACCGATCTCAGTCTTTTTAGATCTCTTCAAGCGTTTGATGCGTGTTTTCTCCAGGCTCTTAACGCATCTTTCGGGTGTACCCTTAGCACCAGGTCTGTCACTATTGCGAACTTGGGAAAGTTTAGCGCTTTCCCCAGTTGGCATTATGGCAATCTGACTGATTACCTGAGTCTCTTGACAGACCTCACGAGCTCCTTTTATATTCCCAAGGGAAAGGAGAGTTGATATGACTGAGGGCTTCGATGGTTTTTTAACCATCGAAACCCCTGAGCTGGAGAAAGTCGAGACTTCTAGAAGCTTATCTTGCATCCGTGATGTCCCGGGAACCCGGTCATCTCTTTGAATGCACATTGGCCATACACTTCGGGTGCTGCCCACCCCAGCCTCTCGATCAGGTATATTAATACCTGAACTATTTCTAGGCTTGACTTTGACGTGACTAAGTTCTTCAATCCTATGAAGATACTTAGGACTGTGAGTTCGACACGTATCTTTCCTAGGATGAATGTTACTCTCTATAACATGAATCCTAGATAGGAGGAAGGGGGGTCGTTGACTGGAGGGTTCCAAAGGACACCTTTCAGGTCTGACAAGACTACGAACACCCCTAATTGGAACAAGGTCCATATGTTCAGAAGGATTAACATTCAGAACTTGCTGTTTTTTATGAACTTGTTGAGTGGCGACAAGTTCAGAATGACTCAGAGATTTCTTGAGTCCTTCTCATGAACACAAAACAGCCTTCCCTGGAACTCGATGAGCTATATTTTTCTTACCACCTGTATGCTCTATAGCTCTCAGGTATACTCCTCCAGGAGGGTTTTGAACTGTAGGAGAAGGTAAGGAAACGATGGTAGGGACATTTCTGTTTCTCTAAAGGTCCTTCACCAGGGTAGCCATATGCATTTTGGCTATGACCATGAGCATGTCTGGGGTATTTTTGTAGGTTGAACACAACTCTATGTAGTTTTGTAGAGAAAGGGATGTCGCAAGTCTCTCCTTTGACTCATGTTCATTATACAAGAGAAACTCAGACAATTTAGGGAGACATACCTTGAATTGTCGACTTGCGACATCCTTGTCTAATTTTCCTACTGAAAATGTCAAATGGACTTCCTTATAATCCTTTTCCTGTCCGGGAAAACCTGGTGATAAAGGCTTGCACTCATCGAGTGTGGGACATGGCTTACCCGCCTCTACCGCTTTGGCAACAGAAGTAAATGCTTTCCCCATAAAGGGGAATGAGAGTGAAGTAGGAGCAAGAAAGGAAGGGTGTCTGTTATTCAGTGAGAATACCTTCAACTCTGAATAACCCGCCTTTTTCAGACTACCTGAAAGGATAGTCTGTGCCTTATCATGTTCGAGAATCATGACCTCCTTTGGTTCCGTTCCTTTTCTTGACTTTGGTTCGTACTTCAGTCGAACCCAACAATTAGGGAAAGCATCAAAGCTTGGCCTACATTGAAATGTGTCTAAAGGAACAGCACCTATCTTCTCTGAGATGTAGAGATTGCCATTTGAAATCAGCATCTGCTCCGCAAACTCCCAGGGATTGGTTATGGAGCGTGTTGGTAGGTCTTGATTCATGGGTCGTTTGACTGACCCCTGGAAAGCGACAAGAGAAGCTTTACAAGGCTCTATCTTGCGTTTTACTTCCTGCTTTCCTTTTTGTTTACGAAAGCTCTCTATTTGATTCTTCAGCTGGATACATAATTGTACCACATTATCCAATAGAGGGGTAGAAGACGAAGATGTCGACATCGATGGCTCTATAGCCGGCATAGGCGAAGGAAATTCAGACACCACCTTTTTCTCTTCTACCCTGGGGCACTTCTTGCCCTCAATCCCAAAGGTTTTCTGGCCATCAGGGGATGTAGTTGGCTCTTGAGGCACTACTATTTTCTCACTTGCTCCCGGAAATAGTAGCTTACGCAACCTATCTTTAGGTAGGAAAGGTCCCGGAGAGATCTTTTGAAAGCCTCTCACCCAGTTGCGTAATTTATATTGAGCTGTATCCCTAATCTCCGTAGACTTGGGATTTTCAAAACCTTCCGACATTAATGTCCGACATATATTGCAAACCTGTGGGTTCCAATAATGTAGGGATCCGGAAATAATATTGCAGGGGGCATGAAACCTGCAAGTATTATGACCGCAAAATACTTAATCTTGACCTTGCAAAGGACTGCAGCACAAGGTATCTGGTGTTCCTCCTGTAAAGAAAGGAAAACCAAATGAGTATACAATGGATTATCTCCTTGACAATCAACATGCAAATGTCTTTTACAATAGAGTAGCTTAGGATAGTAAGCTATAAAGGGATAGTAGGAGATACATACTTGTGTACCCCTGTGAGCAAATGCTGTTATCTCCCCTCAGTATTAACTACATGGAGATTTCTCTATTGAGTAACTCCAATTAGAAGGGCTCTTACCCCTAGGGGTAGAGAAGTATCAAATCACTGTCCCAAAATAATGTTAATACTGTGGGGTCAGGATGACTGATTCTCGATCAGAATATTGAAGAAAACTATTCATTCAATATATGAGCAGCACCAGCGGAATGCTCGTACAAGGGTACCCAAGGTATGTCAGAAAACACTTCTGTATAATGGTACTGTAGTTTTCTAATTGCAGTAAGTCTATATTGCAATTTACTGGCTACTGTACATCATGTATTGTAGTCTAGTCATTATGCTGCCTTCATAGTAGCACATGACAGCACGGTCCATCTAGCATGACGCCACTGGCCTAGGAAAATAAAGACATATATTTGTATACCCCACTCAGCCTATTTGCTGTAGTCTTCCTACTATATTAAAATATAGAGTTTCCTGACCAGGGAGACTCAAGGATAAAGGCTCTACCCTTTAAGGGTTAGGAGTGTATTACTCTTGCCTTGAAGTGTTTAATATTTTAGGGTAATCCTAATACTGATTCTAATCAGGATATTGAAGAAATCATATTCATTCAATATAGGATTGGGCTCAACAAATGCCTGTGTTGGATATCCCAAATATATTGGAAATAACTACTAGCATAAGATACATAGTAGTTTTCTTTCTGCAGTATAATCTATACTGCAGATATACTGGCTACCTGTATAACATATACAGTAGTTCAGCCGGCATGTTGCCGGCATAGCTAGGTCTTGCCGGCATACCCGGCATGCTAGCTAGAGAGAGAGAGAGAGAGAGAGATAGCATGGAAAAAAGGCTACTCCTTACTGTGAATGTATACAGTAAAAGTCTAATTTGACTGCCTTTCTCCAGAAAGAAGGTTCTGCTAGAAGGGGAGAATGTACCATTCAGGCTTCTATGCAGCTACAGTACTATTGCCGGCAAGGTACCGCTGATACACTGCCGGCCGACAAGCCTCCAGCAGTACCAGTACAGTCGGCGTGCTGCTAACTGAGTCAGCGCTCTCTTTGCCGGCCTGGCTGGCAGTACCCCGGCAACAGATCCTGTAGTAGCAGTCCAAGGGAGGACTGAAGAACCTTGGGGACAGAAGGGACTTCCCACTCACGGCCATCATGGCCGCCGGCAGCCGCCAGCTACCTGCAGCCATCTTGGCCGCCAGCTGAACCGGCAGTTGCCGGCTGGGCCGGCAGTTGCCGACAGTCTCCAGTTGTCGGCAGCCAACAGCTAACGGCAGGGACCATAGCAGCCGGCAGAGATTTGGTTGGCGGCAGTATGCCCTGCCATCAGCCAAAGTCATGGCTAGAGAGGGAGTCTGGCTGGCTCTGGCAACCTACCGGCAATGGTAAGGTTGCAAGATGCCGGCCTAAAGAAAGACAATGGCTCAGCCATCAAAAGTGGACAGAGGGGTAGGGAACAGGGTCCTGTAACGAGTGTGAAAGGAACTGGCAAAATTGTCAGTCCTACCACCTATTAAAAGAAACTCTGTTTCAGTATCAGCAGAATCCCAGGTGATGGGAGAGACTAAGTTCTCCATCCCAGAGATTGCAGACACAGTTAAGGGGATGGCGGCACTGCCGCCTCCTCTCAACAAAGAAGAAACAGAGTTCCAGTGCCACGTTATCCTAGGGTAAAGAATATCACTCTTCAGCCCAGAGTACTGTGGCACAGGACTTGTCTTTTAGTTGCAAGGAGAAGATGGCATCCTACCATAACTTCAAGTGCGGCTAATGAGGGCTAACCTCCATTGCCGGCCACCTAGCCGGCAGGGGAATGATGGTATCCTACAACCCATTCGCCCTGCCGGCAGGTCGCCGACATAAGACTAAATACTCTGAGATTCTGACTAAATCCCAAAACCTGCTGGTATACTACAATCAACGGTAAGGGAAGAGGCAGGATAAACCCTAAGGCACGGCTATTAGGGTTGTAGCCTGAGGCTACACTCAGAGGAAAAGAGATTACCCTTAAATCTCCAAAGAGACGTGTAATGTTTCATAACATTCTAGGAGGTATCAGTCTCCCCTGAATGAAAACAATACACGAGGGTAACCGGGGAATGTCTGAACGTATAGTAAAACGTCTAGGTTAGAATACCTAGGCTAGACGAGATCTCGGTTACCTAAATCACCGAAACTCGAACTATACGATTAACAGAGAAAAAGGAAAAAATTATGCACATTATCAAATCTTTACAAGAATAATTGCCTAAATAGCTAAATAATTAAAATAATTAAATAAGGCTATTTAAAACTGGAAGTCGTTCTGCTATCTAAATAACACATGCTTAACGAACGACGGCGCCCATGGCACCTCCAGTAACTGGCCTAGCTCTAGGGCACAATAAAATACTCTAATTTCATTGTGAAACAAGAGCTAAAATATACTCATAGTAAAGACCCGATACTCAACTTTCCAGAGGCGGAAGAAGATGGAGAAAGCATAATTATAATCCTATAAAACGATCGAAAAGTTAGATCACCAGGGAATACCACCGAGCAAAATCGCTACAAAAAAAGGAATGTCCGCCATCGTGGGAAGGGCGCTGTTATCATACTCAATAGCAGTACGAGAACGGGGTAGCCTTGATACGGCTCCTTTTTATTTGGCCACACCTCCTCGAAGCGTAAATGCTATTAGGGGTGCAGATTGCTATGAGGCGTGTCAAGAATACGTCCCTGATATTATGCAATATCCTTGAGAGAAAATTTAAGGATATTCGTGCCAGGAGTTAGAATTCTGGATACCTAAAGGTAAAAATTCTCTGGGAATATCACTGTATTACATATGTCCCTTAGGAAGCTACTTTAAGGGGAACTTCCATCAGCACGACATGGCTTGAGCCCAAAAATATAAATAACGATGGTAGAAAGTTTTGTTTTTTCGGTAACATCTGCAGTTTTTATTTCGATCTATTTCATTTAGTTGTAGGAAATTATGAACATCCTTACCATTGCAAACTTGTAATATTCTAACATGAAACCTTTCAACTTTTTTTAGGTCTTTCATACTAACATTCTTAGATATATCATTTCTTTTACTCTTAAACGCAACATTACTAAGTAAATTATCTGTTTATAAACGAACGTTTTAAGTTGGTCATATGAATGAAAATAAGTAAATAAATAAAAAACATACTTTGGGTAATATTCGCGCATAAAGCATTAACAAATTATATTCACCGATGAAATTCAAAATGCAATTAACATTATGAACTTTGTCCACTTGTTAGATCAAGCCACCCTGACACTTGCACGAATTTGTGGCAGGTATTGTCACGACTCGAGTCGTGCCAATGCACAAACAAGTCGTAAACTGGCGTGAATGTTCGTAAACCCGTCGTGACATCGTGGCATGTCGTGACGAGAATTTTGAAATGTTCAAAATTTTGGAGATGACAAAATTTTGTGACTGGGTCGTGAACTATGCGCAAACTGTTCGTGAACTCGTCGGGACAATGCGGGAGGATGCGTGCCAGTGTGTGGCAATGCATGCCATGCCCCGACTATCACAAACTGCCACGAATAGTTCATGAACAGCTCACGTCGAGTTCACGAATAGTTGACGACATGTTCACGAATATGCATGCGTCGCAGCGTGGCCGTGCCTTCCCACTGACATGGTCACGTATACTTCACACGTTGATGGCACGAGCAGTTCACGACTAGTTTATGCACTTCACAAACAGTTTGCGCATGGCACGAGGAGTTCACGAACAGTTCACGAACAGTTTACGAACCGTTCACGAGCAGTTCATGACTACTGCGCAACAGTGGTGCTCGCGTCAGTGTGGGGGTATATATATATATAGAGCTTCCAGGATACTGCTCGCCATTCCAGAGCTCGCCAGCAAAGAGACAACATGCCTAAAACCAAGCTGACAAAAGGAAGAGGGAGAAGGCCAGAAGCCAACAGGCCAGAGGCAGAGACCGCTGATAGAGATAATTCTCCTCACTCATCAATATCAAGTCTCGATCTCGTGATCCCGGAGACACAGCAGGATCCAAGCGAAAGCCAGAGACAGCCATCCAGTGAGGACGAGATAAAGCAGAGGAAGCGGGTCCGGGTGTCCAAGAAAGAAATCCCTGACTACCGCTGGACAGAAAAGGCAGTGATTAGGTTGGCCGACCTTCTGAAGGAGAGCCCCCCGCTGTTTGACAAGAAGCACAAGGAGTGGATCAACGTGGCAGCCAAGAACAGCCGGTGGGACCGACTTGGAGAGCAGCTGGAGCCTCCTACCACTGGTGCCCAATGCAAGAAGCATTACGAGAACTTGAGAACCAGGGTGGGGAAGATTATTAAGAAGGAGAAGAAGAGTGGAGCTGGCCAGCCCCAAAGGAGTGCCCGTGACGACCAGATCATGGAGACCTGGTGTTTCCTGATACAACACATCGTCCGGGGAGAGACAGTCCCCAGTGAACAGTTTGCTGTCCCAGAGTCAGGTGCAGTGACGGTCAGTGACGGAGACAATGATGAAGTGAGGTTCAGAGGTTCCCACAGCCAAGCATCTACTAGCACCAAGAAGGGCAAGGGCAAGAGGAAGCGGTCCAGCCCAACAACAGACACCACACCCGGCGACACCGGGGTAACCCACAAGGACCTCAGTAATGTAGTGCAAGATGTGAGAATCCCAATGTCTACATGAAGATTGTATTCCAGTTTCATACATTGTTTTTGACATGGAATGTGCAATATGTTGCATTGAAATGCTGTACTAAATTGTTACAATGTTTGTATGTTTCAGATCATGTCCAAGGCAGATTCCTTGGCGTCCTCGTACACCGGCAGGCACAAGATCGTTCACGATTTTTCGTGCCTGCTGGAAGGCCACATACATGCCATCCCGGAGGACTACTAGCATGAATTCCAGATAGACTGCCTCAACCTTGTACACCACTGCAGGCAGCGGCGTCAACTATACCAGCAGCCACATCAACAACCACTCATGACCTGGCCAGGCTCACAGCAGCAGCCTTGGCAGCCCCCTCAGCAGCAGCATTTCTGGTATCCACCTCAACCAGCAACCTTGCAGGCACCGCCAGAGCAGCAGCAGCAGCCTCAGCAGCATCGTCCAGCCAGTCAGTGTTCATCTCTAACCTGGATGCTGAACCAGTCACCACAGTCTTCAGGCCTGTCCTCCTGGCCCCGTACCACGGAGTGGCAACCAGGGATGCCACCTGCACCGTCAGCCACCATTGTCCAGGCTCCTTCACCAACAAATTCAGTATCGTCAGCCACCCTTGTCCAGGCTCCTTCACCATCACCTTCATTGTCGTTGCTGTTAGCTAAATTCAAGACACCTCTGACACCACTCACCTTCCCGGTCCTGACCCCGGGGTCCGTCGAGAGCAACCTAGAAGAGGGCATGTCACCCTCATCCCTCTACACCTCCAAGGAACTCAACACCCCCAGTCCATCGGGCATCCCCACGCAGCGGTGCCACAACCAGCAAGGACACTGACTGAGATGAGATGAGACACTTGTAAATATTTGTAAATAATTGGACTGTGATACTTGTACATATTTGATGTTTGCTGTTTTAATGTAAATAAAATGCTTTCTTATTTCAAAACACTCATATTTCTCTTTAACCTTAAAATAGAGTGGAAGAAAATGGAAACGAAAACAAATAAAAAAACAAAACAAAAAGGAAAGAAAAATAAACCAAAAAATAAAGGGCAATAAAAAAAAACGAAAAATAAACGTTATTTTATTTCAAAAATAGAACAACTGTGGATGTCGCTCATGTAGCTACTACCATCAAGGACACTGACTGAGATGAGACACTTGTAAATATTTGTAAATAATTGGGCTGCGATACTTGTACATATTTGATGTTTGCTGTTTTAATGCAAATAAAATGCTTTCTTATTTCAAAAAATAAAGGGCAACAAAAAAATACACACGGAAAATAATCGTTTCTTTTATTTCAAAAATGGAACAACTGTGGATGCAGCTCATGGAGCTACTACCAGCAAGGACACTGACTGAGATGAGACACTTGTAAATATTTGTAAATAATTGGACTGTGATACTTGTACATATTTGATGTTTGCTGTTTTCATGTAAATAAAATGCTTTCCTATTTCAAAAAATAAAGGGCAACAAAAATATAGACACGAAAAAATACGTTTCTTTTATTTCAAAAATGGAACAACTGTGGATGCAGCTCATGGAGCTACTACAATTCTTTCTTGCCAAGGGACAGCACCAGCAGGGGACATGTAGTAATGTGAAAGGTAGTCTCGCTGATCCTTTGCATCCTTCTGGGTATGATGGCCGGTTAGAGGCAGCAGACCCTGCAGGTGTCGCTCAGTCCTCCATCCACCAGAGATCAGATCATGTGTGTCCGGATCTTCGTGGTCCACTTCTGAAATTGTGTGTGGGTATCTGACGAGGATGAGGTTGTGTAGGACACAGGCACACATGGTGATCAGGTTGATGGTGTCAGGGTTCTGATACATCGTCGTGTAGAAGTAACGGAACCTTTGACATATAATTCCAAAGGCATCCTCCACGACATGTCGGGCACCAGACAACCTGTAGCTATATATGCGTTCTCGTAGGACTTGTGTCCAATGGAAGAATGGTTTCATCATCCAGGTTTGGAGAGCAAAGGCGTCATCCCCTACAAAGTGATGGGGCACTGGGTGGTCATCATTAGGGAGTGGTTCTGGTTGGGGCACTCCAGCTCTGTTCTCTTCTACAGCATCATGCAGGGAACAGTTGCTCCATGTTCCTCCATTCGACGCACCACCCTCTGCTGCCCCAACATCCACATAGAAGAACTTGTAGGTAGCATCTGCCACTGCCATCAGTACAATGCTGTGGAAGCCCTTGTAGTTGTATTAATAAGAGCCAGCATTGGGTGG
>NC_090742.1:79804017-79824017 GCF_036898095.1 Palaemon carinicauda | reverse complement strand
AAAACTTTGACAAACCTTATTATGCCGATGGGAGTTTCAATGGGTGACACTGAAAGCTTAAGTAAGTATAAAGTGAATCACTGCAACAGCTTAAATCTGATTCTACAGTATAAGTAAATTTTAATATAATGCCTACCTTAAAACATAGTTACATGTTTGCGATTACTGCGGATTATTATTATCATTATTATTATTATTATTATCATTAGTATTTTTAAATTTTCAATAGAAAAGTAGAATGCTACATACTCTATGGCTTGATTATGGGGAGTAATACAGTAAAGAAAAGGAAAGAGAAATAAACAATATATTTTGAAAAAAGAAAGAAAAAAAAGCTATGACTTGGGATTTTATCTTTTCAGTGAACATAAGGAAATTTTGGAATCAAAAGGTATATCTATTCAACTACAAGATTACTAAGATTATTCCGAAATTTAGACAAAGGGGGAATAATATTTCTATAGCATTGCAGACTATAAGTATGTATATGTAGTATTACAAGATACATGTTTTAGTCTGGGATTATCTTAAAGGTAAAGATGATCATAATAACAAAAAATCATTCATCTGCAACAAGACATAATCCATCAGTAGTGTCAGAAAGTAATATGAAGATTTGGGATATAAAATATAGTAGACCTCAATTTCATGTCCATAGATTTAAGTGGGCAGTCCGCTTTTGATATCCAACAAGGGATAGATATTCAAAACATTCCCAAATGGATATCACAAAAGACATTTTAAGTATACCATTTTTTTGCGTAAAAGAAAGGATAAAAAAGACAAGTGAATTTGCAATCATGCATGGAAACAGAATTCTAAATGAATTGCTCATCTCCCCTAGATAATAAAGATCAAGTGTTTAGTTATATTACATATGTATGTATATATATATATATATATATATATATATATATATATATATATATATATGTATATATATATATATATATATATATATATGTGTGTGTGTGTGTATATATATATATATATATATATATATATATATATATATATATATATATATATATATATATATATATTCTGTCACGCTGACGGGTGACCACTAAACTAACGTGTTGTAGTTATGAAAAAGGGACGCGGTGGGAAGTGTTTTGTGTGTGTGTGTGTGCATATCCATCTATATATTTAGTCGTCTTTTCTGACGGGTTGCGTACACTAATAGGTGAAGAAACACGGTTAATGAAAATATCCGGACTATCAAACATATAGTACTATGGGTTTCACAAACAGGCATGCTTTGGGGCAATATCTCTGTAACGAACACTTGTATTAGTACGAGATTTTGGTAAAGTGTATTACAACAGGTGTGGAAATTTATATGAGCACCAGGAATCACTATTATTATTATTATTATTATTATTATTATTATTATTATTAGCTAAGCTGCAACCCTAGTTGGATTGCTATAAGCCCAAGGGCTCTAACAGGGATAAATAACCTGGTGGGGACAGGAAATAAGGAAGTAAATAAACTATAGGAGAAGTAATGAACAATTAAAAGAAAAAAAAGACACTTTTCCCCGTAGCAGGAGACAAAATCTCGATTACCTTGGAATTAATAGGAATACTACAGTATAAAAAGGCCCTGTCTACCCTCTCCCTCCACCTCGAACCTACTCCCTCTCCCTTCCCTCTCCTTTCTCTGCCCCCACTCATCTCTCTCTCTCTCTCTCTCTCTCTCTCTCTCTCTCTCTCTCTCTCCAAGTTACGTCAGTGTTAACTTATTTTGTAAGATTTTTTCCATCTATCTAATAATTTACATTGTTATACATATCAAATGATCCTCTCAGTTGTCTCCGTAATACAAGTGTGTGGGTGATGTCCTAAGTTAAAATGATGATTGCTTAACCATCAATCATAGTGACTATCGTTCTACTACTCCAACATACATTCAGATATCCCTCTCTTATAACCGTTTACGGTACCACTAGAGAGAGAGAGAGAGAGAGAGAGAGAGAGAGAGAGAGAGAGAGAGAGAGATGCGCGGAAAGATGCATAAATAAAGAAAAACAATCAGAGAATTCAGACCTCCGCCAGTGAATATTGCCAACATTTTACTCAAGTCTACGGACAATGCATGTCTTTTTTCATATGATGACTGTCGATGAATCAACTGTAATATTTACCTGAAGTCTATGGATAGCGCATCCCAATTTTCATGTGCTGACTAGAGATGGCGTAAATGCACATTCGGACCTAGAATCCGGATCATCTTTAAAACTGAATGGGGTCGTTCATGACCTAATATCTATCTGTTGTGAAAATTCCGTCAAAATCTGTCGAATAGTTTTGTCGTAATCCTGTCCCCCACAGACAAAAACAGAGAAATAAATAAATAAACAGACTCGATTTTATAACCTCCTTGGTGGAGGCAATCACTCAACTGACAGGTAACAGCCGAGTGGATCATTAAATAAACACAACAATGTAAATTATTAGATAAAAAAAATCATACAAAATAAGTTAACAATGGAGCAACTTTCAGAGAGAGAGAGAGAGAGAGAGAGAGAGAGAAGCAGGTGAGGGAAGAGAGAGAGAGAGAGAGAGAGAGAGAGAGAGAGAGAGAGAGAGAGAGAGAGAGAAGCAGGTGAGGGAAGAAAGGAGAGAGAGAGAGAGAGAGAGAGAGAAGCAGGTGAGGGAAGAAAGGAGAGAAAGGGAAAACGGGGGCTCGAGGTGGAGGGAGAGAGTAGACGTAGCCTTTTTATATTGTTGTATTCGTATTCATTCTGGGTAATCGAATTTTTGCCTCTAGGTACAGGAACAAGTGTTTTAATTCTTTACAATAAGCGATTCGCAGTCTCTTATAATTTATTACAGCAGGTGTAATACACATGAGGAAAATCTTGTACTGAAGCAAGTGTTCGTTACAGCGTTA
Organism: Palaemon carinicauda; assembly: GCF_036898095.1. Classification (NCBI taxonomy): domain Eukaryota; kingdom Metazoa; phylum Arthropoda; class Malacostraca; order Decapoda; family Palaemonidae; genus Palaemon; species Palaemon carinicauda. Next base: position 79,821,119 of record NC_090742.1, on the reverse strand, counting down.
TTGCCCAAAGACATGCTTGCTTAATCTATGTTAACAGATTTAGCAGGTTCATACTCAAGTGGTGGTAACAAACGATAAAATTATTATTATTATTATTATTATTATTAGCTAAGCTTCAACCCTAGTTGGAAAAGCAAGATGCTATAAGCCCAAGGGCTCCATTAGGGAAAAAAATAGCCTGGTGAGGAAAGGAAATAAGGAAATAAATAAACGATAGGAGAAAAAATTAACAATAAAATATTTTAAAAACAGTAACATCAAAACAGATATCTCATATATAAACTATAAAAAGACTTCTTAAGTCAGCCTGTTCAACAACAAAAAAAAAAAAAACATTTGCACCATTATAGTTATAATGGTGACCGCTGTAATCAGAACAACGACAGAAGTAGTAGTATTAACAGTAATAGTAGTGATAATGGTGGCAGCAGCAGCAGCAAACAAGATAATTATAGTACTGGCAATTAAAGTATGGTGCTATTGGTTGCAGAAGTATTCTGAACAATGTTCGATGCAATGATGGTGTGGTCGTGGCAGTGGCAACAGCAAGAAGAAATTGCAGCAGTAATTGTGTAGTGGTAGTGCCAGCAGAAACAAGTGCAGTATTTTTCTTTGTTGTAATGATATGGTGGCAAAAACAAGCACAACAACAATAGAAAGAACAGTAATTGTCTAGTAAGAGATGGTGGTAGCAGTAACCAGGGCATTAATATCTATAGCAGCAATAATGTAATAATAATAGCAAATCTAGCAACAGAAGAAACAATTTTAGTAGGATTATTCATGTTGTGGTGGTTATGACAGTAATTAGCAGAAGTATGGATCTTGTAGACATGAATATGCAGTTTGATAAAAGAAGAAATCATTTAGTAGCTTATAAAAGTGGACAAAACGAGACAAAAAAAATGACTAAGTAATTATGAAGGAAGACAAGAAAATAAATATGGAATGTAAGACTATTCCAAATAAATCCACTGTAATTTAACACTATCTGGTAGTGACAAACTTTAAGCTGAGAACAATAGGGAAAATAAGTCCCAATCAGGAACAGGAGGATCAAAAGCTGAAGAGAAGAGAGATATGTAAATAGAATGTCAGAATCGCTTTAAAAGGGGATGTTAGGAAAGAGATTGTGATACCAGCTGCAGCAGTGGTGTGGAAGGACAAGTGTTAAACAGGAACAGGGAATATGGCAGTGGAATCAAGAGGTTCAAACACCTGTTGAAAGAAACGAGTACTGCCAGGGTTGTGGTGGTCGATGTGGTAACGTCCCTGACTGGTGAATGCCAGACTAGGGTTCGAGTCCCGCTCAAACTCGTTAGTTTCTTTGGTCGCTGCAACTTCACCATCCTTGTGAGCTATGGATGGGGGTTTTGGGGGAGCCCTTAGGTCTACCTGCTTAGTCATTAGCAGCCCTTGCCTGGCCCTCCTTAGTCCTAGCTTGGGTGGAGAGGGTGCTTGGGCACTGGTCATATGTATATATAGTCAGTCTCTAGGGCATTGTTCTGTCTGATAGGTCAATGTCACTGCCCCTTTCCTCTGCCCTTCCTGAGAAGCCTTTAAAGAGGGTGGGAAGAAGATAACAATAACTCCAAAAAGAGAGGGATATACTCGGAGAAAGAGGGAAACAAAGAGATTAGAAGAGATAAGGTTTAAAGGTCACTCGTGAATGGCAGAGGCAAGGGACTGTGGCATTGCCCTAGCAAGCAGGACAATACCCTAGAGACTGACCATATATATATACGATCAGTGCCCAAGCTCCCTCTCCATCCAAGCTAGGACCAGGGATTGGCTGCTGATGACACAGCAGGTAGACCTATTGGCTCCCCCAAACACCCCATCCTTAGCTCAGAGGGATGGTAATGTTACAGACACTAAAGGAATTAATGAGTTTGAACGGGAATCGAACCCCAGTCTGGCGATCACCAGACAGAGACGTTACCAATAAGCCACACCAGTAAAGGAAGAAGCCCGGAGCGAGTATTAGGAGATGATGGAAACCCAGGAAGACGAAAACATAATCTACAGAATTGCATGACTTATGAGCGGTAGACATCATCAATGATGAAAATTTAAATAGATTTATTAAAGGAAAGATTATTTTCTAAAACTTTCATATACTGAGAATGAGTGTGAAAAACTGGAAAATGTTACTCCAGTAGAAGGACCAACAGCAAATATCAGAGAGTGAAGTCAGGAATGCTACAACGATATGCAAAGTAAATAAAGATGCAGGAAAGTCAGAGGTAACAAAAGAAATAATTAAGGCATTGGAAATCTGGGCAAAAATTGGGTGCACACAATATTGGAAAAGTTCTGGGATGGAAATGAAATTCAAAGGGACTAGTATTGGAAGATAGTTCGATGATAGTATTGCATAAGCAAAAAGGTGTGTTAAACTGTGGGAAGTGCAGATTATTAAAGCTCCTGAAGCCTGTATTCAAGATACTAGAAAGAATATTAGAAGAAAAGCTGAGAGAGTTGACAGATATACATGATCATCAGTTTGTGTTTATGAAAGGTACACATTGGATGCTATTTTTAAGGTAAGACAAGTCCACAAGAAATATCTAGGAGGAAACAGAAAAATTTACATCTTTTTGGATCTTGAAGAAGTGTATGACGGGATAACACGAAGGTTAATATTTGGTGTTTGAAAAAGAGAGGAGTAATGAAGTTGGTAAAGTTAGTGAGGATGATGTATGAGGGGCAAGAACCATTTTAAAGACAAACGGTGTGGAGACGGAAGCATTCCACGTGGAGGCTGGCCTCCCTCAGGGATCAGCTATGGGTCCATTCTTGTTCCTCTTCATCATAGACGCTTTGACATGTGAATTAAGGAACAACGATGTATTGTTGAAGTTGATGCTTGCAGATGATTTAGCCATTATAGTAAACACACAACAAATGCAAGAAAAGTGTTAAGTATGGAAAAGATCCTTAAGAAAAAAAATAAAAGAATTGAAGGTGAAAATTGGAAAGAAAGTTAATAACTAGTTGCACAGAAGGACGCAAATAAGCAAATATTCAAGTCGAAGATGGAACATTGCTAAAACAGAAAAATTAGTTTAACTACTTGGAATCAATAATAGAGGTACTGAGAAAGCAATTGGACAGAGTGAAAGAACCATGGAAAAAATGGAAGGAAGTAACTGATGTTTTTAGACAAGAAAATCAAGATTTACTATATTAGACAGTTATCAGACCTGTATTTTTATACTTGGCAGGAATTTGGGCACTTGAAAAGCGGAGGAAACGTTTGAAAGAACCGAGATGAGGATGGTGAGATGAATTGCTGGAATATCACTACGGGGAAGAAGGGAGAGTCATAATATAAGAATGTGGTGTATATGTAATGTAAAGGAGAAGGGTAAGGAAGCTCGTCTGAGATACTATGGCAATGTTATAAGAAGAGAGGAGGTCGAACCAATCAAGAGAGCTAAGAACATTCGAGCGACGGGGAGAAGGAGCGGGAGGCGTCTGCAGATCCGAGGGATAGAAATGAGGAGGGATATGGGTGGGGTGGGATTGGGGGAAGAAGATGCAAGGAATAGAAAGAGATGGAGTGTTGACTAGAACGGTCTACCCTACAATACAGTGAAATTGATAAGGTCGAAAGAAGAAGATCCAGTTTTAACAGTAGCAACTAAAGCAAATACAGTGATAGCGGGAGCAGCAGGAGCAGTAATAGTCTTAGCAGTAATAGTGCAGTAGTAGTGGAGAGAGTAAAAAAAAAAAAAAAAAAAAAAACAGGGCAATAGTAGCCTGCAAGCAGTATTACCGGCGTAGTAGCAATGATGATGATATCAGCACCCACAGACATGATAACCGTAGCAGTAATAATGTGATGGCAGTAGTACCAGCAGCAACAAAACCAATAACGTTCTTAGTGGTAAAAGTGCGGTAGCAGTAGAAAAATAGAGAAATGATACCAGCCTTGTGTGTAATTTTAGACACTTTTATGCTATTAAGTGACCCTTATCAGAACTGAACAGAAATCCTATTCAATGTTTTCTAGAAAGTATTCTTCGAATATACAACCGAATCGAATGAGTTTTAACAATACTTCTACTTGTAACAATTCATTGTGATGAATTAAGGTGCCAGGATCCCTCATGCACGGGTTTGCGCGCACGCAAAAAAAATCGGCAATCAAATCTCTAAAGTGCATTAACATTTCCCACCCTTAGCGTAGCAAATTTAGAACAAAGGACGATCGTATCGACGAAAAAAGGCGAAATATTTTGGATCACCAGTTCCCGCGAGCTGAAATAAATGTCAGCTGAATAAAACATTCGTTCCAGCAAAGGAAGTTTTACTTTTTCCCCATCTTTATTCATATACTTGCATCTTCCTTTCGCAGTTATTCTTTTCTTTATTTTGATGATGTAAGTCAATAGTTTATGGGTAAGAATTGTTAAACAGACATACAAATCAAGGACTGCTGTATATATACAGTTTATATATATATATATATATATATATATATATATATATATATATATATATATATATATATATATGTATATATATATATATATATATATATATATATATATATACATATATATATATATATATATATATATATATATATATATATATATATATATATATTAATGGCGGTACATCTTTTATTGTATAATCGAGGTAATATCTATCAAACAGTCATTGCTTTGTACTTGAAAAAAACAAAAACAAATCGTGACTATTATTCAGAAAACGAGATTAAATTTCATTGTATTAAACTCATTAAATCAAGATGATCTAAAATCTTTCCCCCTGGAGACAACTGCGTCTCACTTGCGAACGAATGAATGAGTTGTCTGATCAGAACGAACCCTCCCAAATGCCAGATTAATTTAGCTTATCTACTTTCAATTTCATGAAGCCACTAGTCACTTCAACGGCGGCGTTCATGTTGGTACTAGGCCTTGGCGGAAATCGGTTCCAAGTTATAGTTGAAGCGCGGACTATATGTCTATAATTCTATCTATTAATATGATTAATTTGAGAATTGTAAAAGGGAGATTTGAAGGTCTTTACTTGATGGTTTAAATCGCATTTTACCGACGTGTTTAATCAGTCGAAGATACAATTTAACGTTGAATATGGAGAAAAGTTTTGGGGTTTAATATATATATGGAAGGAACAGACTGATACATATGCGTTGCCATGGTGATAATTTTCTATGAATCTATTTATGTTTCCTCTCTATAAGTGGAATGAATTTTACGACACGGCAGACATTTTAGTCAAAAGAAATATTCGATGGAGACTAATGCTGGCTGTAGCCTACACAACAACCCGAACAAGGAAAATCACAGCATGTACAATACACATACATCTACATATGTTGTAAACTTACAATCATATCGATATGTTCTTGTACATACATCACAAACATTTAAATACCAAACGACGTGGTTTTCTATTTAGCATGAACACTACTCTATCTTAGGGCCAAAGCTCATTAGAACAAATATTGAAAAAGAACAATATTTAGCAATAAATCGAACCTACCTTTCCTGAGATATTGCACTTTATGATAGAAAGAAAAGAAAACAACAAGACCTATTTTCCCTCACCACTAAGAACCCAGAAAGAGAAATAAATAACTCTTTTATACGTGGTACCGGCAAACATGCATTAGACTCATGTTCAGAAATCTACTAAATCAACTAGTCGATTTGCCAGGTGTGTGAGCGTGGCAACAGCGCCAAAAAAAGCATCAGGTTTGAATGTGTCTCGTATCTTTCGGTGAAATATGAATGTCTACCAATCCGTTCTGCATTGAGGGTTATTATTCTACCACAACTGTTATTGAAATATTAGCCTTTGGTAATCATAAATGCTTATATTTTACGTTCAACTTTTCAGTGGGTCTACGTTTTACTTTTTTGCACCCTCAGAATCTAATCTCTTTGAACCTTCTTTGTCCCACATCCACTGTCACCCTTGATGCTTAGGCTGTTAAGATATGTATTTATTTATAAATAGTGTACCCGAGTCGTAAAAAATGGACGTCTAAATATTTATATAGATATGCACACACAGATTCAACTCTTCCCACCGCTTCCCTCTTTCCTAACTACAACCCTTGTGTTCGGCAATTTGCGGGATACACAGCACAGTGGGAGTATGATTTCCAAGTGTACGTCTTAAGGCCAATCCACACAACCCGTTTTCTTTCCGACAGGCAGGCTGTCGTTTAAAGGCTGATTCACACGACCCGTTTTCTTTCCGACAGGCTGGCCAGTGGCTAACCGCCGTCGTAATGTTGTACATTCACACGAGGCGTTCCGTATCCGTTTACCCGCGCGCGGTTTTTATTGTTTACTTAGACTCTGTCACGTGAGGACAGAGTAAATTACGATAATTTGGACACTATAAGATGTTGGTTGATAACTGTGTTGATAAAATAAGTTATGCAACTTCATTATGCTTTATGTACCATGCTAAGAATATTAAACTTATGATAAATTCACGTTTTATTTAATGGCTTTCCAGTCATTTTCCATATCTTTTCTTTATGTATTATTTCTATACATCTTGTTTGCCATGTCAAACATCTAATATCCTTGAACAAGTTCAATTTACCTCTCATACATAGTGTCAATAACAAACTAACTCTAATTTTTATGACTATACTATGAGGAAAAGTCGGGGTTGTAGGCCAGAAAACGAACGGGTATGATACAGGTCCTCGTTCACACGAAACATCATCAACCCGTTGGTTGGGACGGATGGCTAACGGCCGTCAAACCGGCCGAGGTTTCTTGGAAAGGAAGCCGAGCTGACTCGGACGGCTGACGACTGGGGGCCGCCGTCAGCTTGACAGGTCGTGTGAACAGTTGCATTTGAATACATGTAAGAAAGCTGAACGCTGTTTAACCGACGGCCAGCCTGTCGGAAAGAAAACGGGTCTTGTGAATCGGCTTTAAGTGGGGTCTAGCTTTCTTACATGTATTCAAATGCAATTGTTGACACGACCTGCCAGGCTGATGGTAGCCCTCGGTCGTCAACCGTCCGAGTCGGCTCGGCTTTCTTCTTAAGAAACCCCGGCCGGTTTGACGACCGTTCGTGTGAACGACGACCCGTATCGTACCCGTTCGTTTCGTGGCCTACAACCCCAACTTTTTCTCATAGAGTCATAGAAAGTATAGTTAGTTTATTGTTGACACCATGGATGAGAGGTTAATTGAACTTGTTCGAGGGTATGAGGAGATGTTTGACATGGCAAACAAGAAATATAGTAATAATTTACATAAAGAAAATACAGTATATGGAAAGTGATTGGAGAAGCATTTAATAAAACAGGTGAATATCATAATTTTAATATTCTTGGAATGTTGCAGAAAGTATAGTGAAGTTGCATAACTTTTTATATCACCACGATTATCAACCAACATCTTATAGTGTCGAAACTATTGTAATTTACTGTCCTGCGTGACAGAGTTTAAATAAACAATGAAAACCCCGCGTGGGTAAATGGATAGGGAACGCCTCGTGTGAATGTACAACATTTCAACGGCGGTTACCCACTGCCCAGCTTGTCGGAAAGAAAACTGGTCGTGTGAATCGGCCTTCACATGACCCGTTTTCTTTCTGACAGGCAGGCCGTCGTTTCAGCAGCATCTAGCTTTCTTACATGTATTCAAATGCAACTGTTCACACGACCTATCAGCCTGGCGGCGGCCAACAGTTGTCAGCCGTCCGAGTCGGCTCGGCTTTCTTCTCAAGAAACCCCGGCCGGTTTGACGGCTGTTAGCCACCCAACCAGCGGGTGGATGATGCTTCGTGTGAACGAGGACCCGTAGCGTTCCCGTTCTTTTTAGTGGTCTGCAACCTCGACTTTTCCTCATAGAGTCATACAGTGTACAATTAGTTCCTTGTTGACAGTTGACACCATGGATGAGAAATTAATTGAACTTGTGTGAGGGTATGAAGAGCTGTTTGACCTGATGAATTTTCTTTTTTTTTTGGGGTGAAGTAAGAAAATTTGTTTTCAGAGATGAGAGCAAGGATAACTTTATGCTTTAATAAAGGTTCATCTGTATTGTGAACCGTTTACCTTAATGAAACTCTTTCACTGTTTGCAATTTTTTACTTTAAGTAAACTGAGTCTTTCTTTTGGAGATATGGCTTCTAGGCAATTAGTGTTCTTCCTGGGTAGGCCAATTTCAATCTTTTGTAGCAAACAGATAAACTTTGCTTTTGACATTCTGAAATATTGAAAAATAACGAACATGTAAAGATAATGTGGTTGCAGATTATTCATCTCAGGCTGAATCAATGGATTCAGACCTGAAATAAATAATCTTTCTTGGGGGGAGATATCTTACGAAGCTGGTGTAGTGTAGAGTAAATATCCTAGTTTATTGATAATCTTATTTATATTTCACATATTGTTTTCATTTGTGCGTTGAAGAGATGATACTAGCCCATAAAATGAGCCCCTCTCATGTAGATATAAGTATTTTATGTAAATTACTTAAGACTTTCACCGTGAATTTCATTGCACTCTTTACTCAAGTGAATATACGTAATTTTACGTTGTTTTTTAAGATTTAACTTTTTATTTTCACGTATGTTTGCTACGAAGTCTTACATAGTCTATTTGAAAGTGTTTTAGGATTTGTGCGAGATAGGAACAAGAGCTTAGGTAATGTTCTTTTATATTTTATGAAGTATTGTATCATGTTAGAGAGAGAATGTTCAGTGACATGTGCTTTCAAAGTTTCGAGAAAACCCGGTGAGAGGATGTAATCTTTTTTTTATTTCGGGGACAATAGGTGGGCGGAGTTAGCTGGGAAGTCGTCTCGTGGGTGTGTTGATGTGTATCTGATAGTTGCCTGAAACTCTCCCTGATACGCCTCTTGGCATTTTTATCTAGTTGGAAACTCTGACGCCCTTAGGCAGAGGCTACGCTTCCCAAACAATATGGAACCTTCTGGAATTAGCCAAAGTTCATATATAAGGTGACCCAAGGTGTGGTTAGAGTTAGAGACAGACAGACGTAGAGATCGAGTTAGAACCGCAGCCTAAGATAGCCTCCTTCCCCTCTCTCTCTCTCTCTCTCTCTCTCTCTCTCTCTCTCTCTCTCTCACGCTAGCAATCCAGTGTATTTTTGTAGTGTTCATTACATTAGTGTGTTCTCTCCAAAGTGTCACGCAAGACTAAAAGGTGATTTTTGAATTCATTGTATTAGGGTGAGTGTTGGCATTGTATAACATTTTTGTAAACAGCCCTGCAGGGAAGATAGTTTTGTTGTGATCAGGTTATATATTATTCATTAAGTGTCAAACTTGAATATTGTATTATCAGATTTATTTCGAGTTTTTGTATAATTTTCATTGCATAATTTCTTTTTTTAGACTAAGGTTTATACAGATATAATATTTCAAGTCAAGTTGTTATAAATTCTTTATTGTAACATTTTTGTCTTATTCTAAATTTTATTCAGTATTAATTTTTTTCCAGTGACTTATTTTGTTATGTAAATTCTTTTTCAAAGTGTTGTAATTTATATAGAATATATTTATTTTTGTAGAGTGTATTATTCCAATCATCATCATTTGGGACCAGATTCCGCTCGATTCCCGTTAAGAACCACAGTGAGAGTTAAATATGGTTTAATAATACTCAAGAGCAATTGCCCAGTTTGGTTTTGCGCAAGCTTAAGAGACCTTTGGATATTCAGTGTTTTATATATTGCTGTCTGGGAGTTATTTAAAGGCCTCAGAATTTGGGTATTAATGTTTTAAAGTGTCACAGTTTTAATGTAAGAGCAAACAAGGTAATTTGGAATTCGAGAGGTTAATTAACTTGCTAGTTGTAGTATATATAATATCACATCCTCGGTTCCCAGTCACGAGTCATAGTATAATATATTTTGGGTGCTCAGACCTGGGATCCATATAGTATAATATATATGTATATATATAATTATATATATATAATTATATATATATATATATATATATATATATATATATATATATATATATATATAAATATATATATATATATATATATATATATATATATATGTATATATATATTTATATTTATATATACATACATATATATATACATATATATATATATATATATATATATATATATATATATATATATATATATATATATATATATAGCCGGAAACTATAACTTTTTTATATAGGGGAGATCTGCTCCCAAGCTACTCTCCATGAAGCTATTACTTATCTATCTATATTTTTTTTTATATCTGAAGTAGTTAATGGTATTCTCTTTTATTATAGGCTAAATTTATTTCAATTTATACATTGAAACTCGCCCTTGTGGAATCATCAATGTTACAAAGTAACACTAAAGGGAAATTTCCTGGACTTTGAAAGGGTAAATGAACTCTATACACTTGTAAGGTTTGCATCTATCGTTTCGAGTTTAGACTATATGTGTAAGCATGATCATATAGGCTACACAAATACAAACAAACACTAACCAATGCAGTCGTTTCTAGTCCACTGCAGTACAAAAGGTTCAGACACGTCTTTAATAATATCTGGAGGTTGGCCAGTTTTCATCACCACGCAGACCACTGCGGGTTGTTGATGGTGGGAGATTTTAGTCTGATCGCTGAAAGTGAACCAACCTAGTATGGGTGGCCCCGACTAGTACAGCTTTGCTGATCACTGCAATACACAAACCTTTTCACCTCAATAAGGTATCCCCACTCATAAAGGGATATATATATATATATATATATATATATATATATATATATATATATACACATATATACACTGTATGCGTGCGTTTTTGTGTCTACACGTGTCTGTGTTTATGTCTGTATTTGGCCGTAAGATTATCCTTACAAATACAGTCTAAACAATATAAATGTATATATATATATATATATATATATATATACATATATATATATTTATATATATATATATATATATATATATAAATATATATATATATATATATATATATATATATATATATAAATATATATATATGTATATATATATATATATATATGTATATATATATATATATATATATATATATATATATATATATATATATATATAATCCTTACGCGTTACTTGTCAATTACAGAACAAAGGCCTCGGACATGTCCTTCCACTTCTATCGGTTTATAGTCTTTCTATGCCAGCTCACGCCCGCAAACTAGTTCGTCAATCCATCGTCTCTTCCTCCTTCTCCTGCTTCTCTTGCAATCTCTCTAATATTCCATCTGTAATCTGCCATTCTCATTGTATGTTCTGCCCGCTACTTTAGTTAGCTCTCGCATCCATGTTGCTCTTTTTCTGTCTCTTAGTGTTATGCCCATCATTATTCTTTCCATAGCTCTATTATGAAGACTATTTTCATAACACAAGCCTCATAATGAGACATAAATACAAACTTATATACAATTAGTTAAGCACAGAAACATACACAGGAGCAAACAAACACCCCCACCCCAAACACACACACGCATACACATACATTCACAAATATTAAAGCCACACACGCACACACATAAAAAACAGAAGCTATACACAAAAGTCCCTACGACGTGTACACTGAAAGCGAATTCTTGTTGGCCCTTTCATTCAAGTCACTCTTGTCTTCGGCATCATCTTTAATTCAGAGACCGGTTTCGGTGTCCTTTCTGTCCAGATCCGTCTGTCATCCTAATTGCAGTGTCAGGCGACTGATAGTATTGTTTGTATCAAAAGGGAGAGGAAATGTGCCGCTATATATTCGGTGAAATTTATATTGTAGTTTTTATTTTTGATTTTGATGATACATATTTTGTTGATATTTATTTAAACTACATACATTGTTTTCCATATATTTATCTCCCCTGTATAATACAGACCGTCTGGCTATATATATACAGTATATATATATATATATATATATATATATATATATATATATATATATATATATATATTTTTTTTTTTTTTTTTTTTGTCCTGTCACGCCAAGCTTTCCCTGTCCCTCGGGTAGGGAGGAGGGAGAGTAGTAATAACCAGGTGAGAGAGGGATGCGTATTTGTGTGTACATATCTAATTGAATATTTAGCCATTAATTTTGACGGGTCGTGTACACTACTAATATAATAAGTAAATAAGTATTGTTTTATGCTGGATTCAGGTTATTGCATTTTACTGTATTATAATTTTTTCCACCAAAAAAGCTAAAAAGATATTTGATGAAGATGAAGTAAATTCTATGCATAGAAGCATGAGGAATTTCTAAATATATTCGCTAAGGTATACCACGAAATCTGTTGCAATTTCCCTTCGCAACTTTTTTTTTTTTTTTTTTTTTGCTTACGGCATAATATTCCAAAATAAATTTGATTTGGATATAAACTACGATTTGCCAATTATTAATCGTGGAAACGCCCACTGAAATGAATATAACTCTTAGAATATCTATAAAAACTATTACTAACAAGTGATTCATTGTAAAATAAATATAGATTTTAGAATACTAAGAAAAAGGTCAATTACTAACAAGTGATTTCGTATCAAATAAATCTAAATTTTAGAATATTGATAAAAAGATCTATTACTAACAAGTGATTTCTTATAAAAAAATATAAATTTTTGAATATTGATAAAAAGATCTATTACTAACAAGAGAATTCTTATAAAACAAAAATAAATTTTAGAATATTGATAAAAAGATCTATTACTAACAAGTGATTTCTTATAAAAAAAAATATAAATTTTAGAATATTGATAAAAAGATCTATTACTAACAAGAGAATTCTTATAAAACAAAAATAAATTTTAGAATATTGATAAAAAGATCTATTACTAACAAGTGATTTCTTATAAAAAAAAATATAAATTTTAGAATATTGATAAAAAGATCTATTACTAACAAGAGAATTCTTATAAAACACAAATAAATTTTAGAATATTGATAAAAAGATCTATTACTAACAAGTGATTTCTTATAATAAAAAATATAAATTTTAGAATATTGATAAAAAGATCTATTACTAACAAGAGAATTCTTATAAAACAAAAATAAATTTTAGAATATTGATAAAAAGATCTATTACTAACAAGTGAATTCATATTTAATAAGCATATATTTTAGAATATTGATAAAAAGATCTTTCATTAACAAGTGATTTCTTATAAAATTAATATACATTTTAGAATATTGAGAAAAGGATTTATTACTAACAAGTGATTTATTATAAAAAAAAAAAATATGAATTTTAGAATATTGATAAAAAGATCTATTACTAACTAGTGAATTCTTATAAAACCAAAATAAATTTTTGAATATTGATAAAAAGATCTATTACTAACAAGTGAATTCTTATTTAATAAACATAAATTTTAGAATGTTGATAAAAAGATCTTTCATCAACAAGTGATTTCTTTTAGAATTAATATACATTTTAGAATATTGAGAAAAGGATTTATTACTAACAAGTGATTTATTATAAAAGGAATAGAAATTTTAGAATATTGATAAAAAGATCTATTACTAACAAGGGACTTCTTATAAAATGAATATAAATTTTAGAATATTGCTAAAAAGATTTATTACAAACAATTGATTTCTTATAAAACAAACCAAAAATTTTAGAATATTGATAAAAAGATGTATTACTATCAAGCGAATTCTTATTAAATAAATATAAATTTTTGAATACTGATAAAAAGATTTATTACTAACAAGGGATTACTTATAAAATAAATATAAATTTTTGAATACTGATAAAAAGATTTATTACTAACAAGGGATTACTTATAAAATAAATATAAATTTTTGAATATTGATAAAGAGATCTATTACTAACAAGTGATTTCTTATAAAATAAATATAAATTTTTGAATATTGATAAAAAGATCTATTACTAACAAGTGATTTCTTATGAAATAAATACAAATTTTAGAATATTGATAAAAAGATCTATTACTTACATGTAATTTCTTATAAAATAGATATAGATTTTAGAATATTGATAAAAAGATCTATTACTAACAAGTGATTTCTTATAAAATGAATATAAATTTTAGAATTTTGATAAAAAGATCTATTCTATTACTAACAAGTGATTCCTTATAAAATAAATATAAATTTTAGAAAATCAATAAAAATATCTATTACTTACAACGAATTTCTCATAGAATAAATATAGATTTTTAGAATATTGATAAAAAGATCTATTACTAACAAATGATTTCCCATGAGATAAAGATAAATTTTAGAATATTGATAAAAAGATCTATTATTAATAAGTGATTTCTTATGAAAATATAACTTTTAGAATATAAAAAAAAAAATAATTCTATTACCAACAATGAATTTGCTATCAAGGGGAGATTTTGACGAAAACTGACAATAATGTCAATTTTGATAATAGATTACGCATAGTTGCAACATTTTAATGTAATTTTAACAAATATATTCGTCCAGTTATTTATTCTCATATTAACTACCTTTTATAACTGATGTACTTATATTTTTTTCAATAATTTATTAATTCACTTACTTGGTAAATTGTTTTATTTTATCTACTAATTCATTTGAAAGAAAAACAACAAGTAAGTGAATTAATAAATTATTAAAAAGATATAAATACACCTGTTATATAAGGTAGTGATAACTCATATAATTTCCTGTATAAATAAGTTAATATGAAAATAAATAAATGGACGCAAAGATTTGATAAAATTACATTAAAATGTTGCAACTATGCGTAATCTATTGACAAAATTGATAACAGTCAGTTTTCTGCAAAATCTTCCTTGATAGCACTACACTGTTATCGGTTCCTTTTCTATCTAATTTTTTACTTCACCGACACGCTCTACATGGATGTAAAATCTCATGTTTCTCTCGATACAATCTGGGGGGAGGCAAGAAGGCAATAAATCAGAATTAGACTTGGCTTCGGTCGTGCATTCACTGAATGCGATTAAGACTAACATTTTACATCCAATTCTTAAGTCAAACTCTTTACTTTTCTTTTATGGCTGAAATGAAATTTTACGAATGAGATCTCAAATACCTTTTAAAAGGAAGATTTATTTTAATCAAATTGTTTAATTAATTTTGTTATGATAATCCTATTAAAAACAAGGAATTATTATTATTATTATTATTATTATTATTATTATTATTATTATTATCATTATTACTAAGTAATTTACAACCCTAGTTGTAAAAAGAGGATGCTACAATCCCAAGGAAAGGAAATAAGGGAACATATAGAATAATATGCATGATTGTACCCTCAAACAAGAGAACTCCTAACCCAAGAGAGTAGATGACCATGGTACAGAGACTATGACACTACCAACGGCCAGTGAATAATGGTTTGATTTCGGAGTGTCCTCCTAGAAGAGTTGCACATCATAGCTAAAGTCTCCTACTCTTACCAAATAGGAAGTAGACATTGAACAATTACAGTGCAGCACTGTGAAGAAGAATACTTAAAAGTAAAGGTGAATACGAAGGAACAGGAAAAGAAAAAAAAAATGTGAGGAAAATCTTTAACGACAACATACTAAAGGGAGAATAAGAATGATTATTTTCTCTTTTTTTTTTAACTTTATTCACTGGCCTCCTTCCTCGAAAAAACCCCCACTTAACTTCGCGTCTATCTAAAAGTTAAGTAGCCCATTTGGTGAGTTACAACTAGGCTTTGTTTATAAAGGAAGGAAGGGAAAAAAATGAGACAATGTAGTTTTTCTTTCGAACGAATCATTAGATAAAAGAAAATAATCACCCAATTAAGTGCATTAATAGGTTGCTAAAAACAAAATGCATCAGTTATATAAGGTAGTGAAAAACTCATATAACTCACTGAATAAATTGGTTAATATAAAAATAAATAACTGTATGAATAGATTCGATAAAATTTCGTTAAATAATAGCAATTAATGCGTCTTCGTATTCCACTTTAAGCCCGATTTGTTCATAATTCACGAGCTTAAGAGACAGACACGGAAGTGATCCGTTATGCAAAAGTTACATCCTTAACGTGTAGAAATTAAATGACCAAGATTAAAGAAATAATAATAATAATGATAATAATAATAAAAATAATAATAATAATAATAATAATAATAATAATAATAATAATAATAATAATAATAATAATAATCTGATTGAAGACGATGATGAAAAATCTTTGTATAATAGAAGAAAAATTACCAAGATAACAGATTTCATTAATAAAAAAGAACAACGTAACTTCTTTATAATCGAACGATTTGTCTTCTTATCTTGATCTCACCAGTTGAGAGAATCAAGGCGTTTGAAGTTCATTGACATTCGAGATCTGAGACAACCGACGGGAATTTATACGTGCAATTGCAATATAATGCAATTTCATTGAATTAAATCAATGATGTAATTGATGCATAAATTGATACAATATCAGTATATTATGGTAATACATAAAAAAGCTATGAAATAGTTTACTACCTCCATTTTTCCCTTGATAAGTTTTTTTTTTTTTTTTTTTTTTTTTTTTTTTTTTTTTTTTTTTTTTTTTTTTTTAACCATAACTCATCACCGTCATCATCATCATCTCCCACCTACGCCTACTAACGCAAAGGGCCTCAGTTAGATTTCGCCAGTCGTCTCTATCTTGAAGTTTTAACTCAATATTTATCCATTCATCATCTCCTGCTTCACACTTCATAGTTCTCAGCCATGTAGGCCTGGGTTTTCCAACTCTTCTAGTGCCTTCTGGAGCTCAGTTGAAAGTTTGATGAAATACTCTCTCCATCTACCCCTTACCACGATCTCATCCACACATGGCATTCGAGTAATCTCTCTATCTAATCCTATCCTGCCATTTAACTCCCAATATTCTCCTGAGGGCTTTGTTCTCAAATCTACAAAATCTGTTGGATATTTTTTCATTGTCATACCACGACTCATATACATAAGGTAACACATATCTCACTAAAATTATATATAGCCCGATTTTTTATTTGTAATTTCAGGCGATACTATTTCCAAAACTCAACCAACCATAGTCCTACACACAAAATAATCAAAAGCTTAATTAACAAATAAAACAAACCGACCCAAGTGAAGGCCAG
>NC_090742.1:79794017-79796517 GCF_036898095.1 Palaemon carinicauda | reverse complement strand
CTTTTGAAAACCCTGATTCTTCTCTCTACTTTAGCTGCCATAAAAGTGCAACACACACACACACTCTCTCTCTCTCTCTCTCTCTCTCTCTCTCTCTCTCTCTCTCTCTCTCTCTCTCTCTCTCTAAATATAACTGCATTTCTTTTTTTTTTGCAATTCTATTAAAAATCTTACTCTTTTCTCTATTTTCATTTTATAAAACACTGATTATTCTCTACTTTAGCTGTCATTAAAGTGCGACATTCACTCTCTCTCTCTCTCTCTCTCTCTCTCTCTCTCTCTCTCTCTCTCTCTCTCTCTCTCTCTCTCCAAACATAACTATTTCTTTTTTTCCTTTCTATCATGTATCTTACTCTTTCCTCTCCTTTCCTCTTTCAAAAGCACAGATTCTTCACCATACTTTAGCTCCCATAAAAGTGCACAATTCTCTTTCTCGCTTTTTCTCTCTTGCTGTTTTTAATTAACTGTCTTACGTCTTCACCCTTTATTCCTTTATTCGATCTAAAAAATGATTCTTTCAAAAGTTACCCATCTCACAAATTACAAGACGAAACACACTGAAAGCAAATGGCCCTATCTATTGAATTCTTCCTCTTCCCAACACCGTTACAAACGCAACGGTGGAAGAAACAGGTAACAGCGGGAGACGAAAATTAGCGCCCTGAAAATGGTAAGCGTTTACGTCATTTTTTTTTTATTTATGTTGTTGTTTTGTTTACGGGCGATCATTGGGTTATTGTGTTCAACGTGCGTGATATGGTTGGAAAGCAAATAGTCTTGGGTCATTTAACGGTTTAAAGGCCACTTATGAATGACACAGACAAAGGACAATGACAATACCCTAGCTAGTAGGACAATGCCCTAGGGACTAGCCATGTATACATATAATCAGCGCCCAAGCCTCCTCTCAATCCAAGCTAGGACCAGGGAGGGTCAGGCAGTGGCTGCTGATGACTCAACAGGTAGACCTATAGCCTCCCCTAAAACCCCAATCCTTAGCTCAAAAGGAGGGTGAGGTTTCAGACACTGGAGGAGCGTGATTCGAACACAGTCCCGCAGATCACCAGACAGGGACGTTTCCAATAGGAACTACATTTCATTCACGTTTTCTATTTGGATATGTTTATGAATATTCAATCTAGAATTTCGCATGTTTCTTCGTTTTATTTCAGTGCGACTCTTGTTTCATTGGAAATTTTGTCGCTAACGATGTGTGACAAAAATATTCATGTTCATAATCCTTTATTGTTATTTAATAGTAATCTGGGAAAATCATTTCCATATTACTTCTATTTATGTTCGATTTCTCTCCATCCCTTCGTCCTCAAGATAAGTTGTAACCTTTATTAATCTGTTAAGTTACTTTGTCCTTGGGTTAAAATGATATAAATGAAAAATTAAATTCCATATTATTCTCTATTCTTTCATATCCCAATTCCATACCTGATTTGGTAAACAATAAAGGAATTATGGGCTTCATGGATTGGAGGTAAAATCCCTTTAGAATGTCAAAAACCAAAATGAACTAAGAAAAAGGAGGTAAAAGAATATTTACTATTATTATTATTATTATTATTATTATTATTATTATTATTAGCTTATCAACAACCTTATAGTTGGAAAAAATAGGATGCTATAAGCCTGAGGGCTCCAGCAAGGAAATATAGCCTTAATGGAGGGAATCTATGAGTGCGAACTCTTTAATACTGACGTTGAATGAGAACGATTCTGTTTAACAATACCCCTGGATTAGTTACCCTCCCGCCACACACACACACACACACACACACTCTCTCTCTCTCTCTCTCTCTCTCTCTCTCCTGGAAAGTTGCTTTGCTAGTGCTAAAGCAATTTATAATGAATGCAATATTCTGCAGATATAAAAAGTTCAAAATGGAAAAGAATTGTTTTGTAATGAACTTTCCTTCTGTAAGATAAGAAATTATTTTGTATCAATTCATGAGGGAGAGAGAGAGAGAGAGAGAGAGAGAGAGAGAAATCTTTCGTACTCTTGACCAAGTCCCTTTCCTACTTCAACTACTCGTACCTCCGAAAAGGGATTTGGTTCCTCCTGGATCATTTTGCTAATGAGACTGAATAGATTAAGTAATACAACACTGCCTTGGGTTCCTTCTCTCTCTCTCTCTCTCTCTCTCTCTCTCTCTCTCTCTCTCTCTCTCTCTCTCTCTCTCTCTCTCTCTCCAAGGTATGTGAAGTAAGGATGTACCTCTTTCTTCCTACTGTTCATTTCTCAAAAACCTTATCTCATAATCTTATTGATTTTGTGTGCGTGTTAATGACTCACCGCGTTTGGTTATCATTCGTATTTTTTTCAACATTGTTTTGTGATTTTGTAATATTTGCACGTGACATATAAACATTAATATCACATACAAGGTCATTTAGGAATACTGGTACAAAAGAAGCAATCAAACATTTTACAATTATCAAATGATGTTAGTCATTTGTAGTAATATTTTGACGTTTTTTATATAAATAA
>NC_090742.1:79781517-79789017 GCF_036898095.1 Palaemon carinicauda | reverse complement strand
TTGCAAGGATTTTGGATGTCTCAAAGACTTATTAGTCCATCCGCGGAGACTATATTTGCTCTTTAGTGGAACGATTTAGATTAAGCATTTAGAGTTATGATGAGCTTGTCAAACTTATTCTTGAACTCGTTTACTAGGCTACTGTTTACTGCATGCTCTGGAAGTCTATTCCAAGTATTTGATATTTTGTATGTAAAGAAATTGCCACATTGAGTGGTGTTGTATCTTTTCAATTACAGTTTGTATCCGTTACCTCTGGACTGATTTATGGTAAGCGTGAATAGATTGCTGTAATCTAAATTGGTTATTCCTTTAAGAATTTGGAATGCCTCTATTAACTGTCCCCTTAGTCGTCGAGTTTGTAGATCAAATAAGTTCAAACGTTCCATCTTCTGTCTATACTGTATCTGAATTGCCTTAGTGTTGTAACTTTTTATGTGACTCAAGCTTGTACTGCTTCCAGTCTATCTATATCCTTCTGAATACTCGAAGCCCAAACTTGGACTCCGTCTTCTAGATTGGGTCTTACTAGTGGTGTGTGCAGCTGTTGTACAGTGTCTTTCTTTCTGTATTTGAAATTTTTCTTTATGTGGTCTATTAGATTCTATGCTTTCTTTTCAGCTTTTATGCTCTGTTTGGTGAACTTCAAATCCTTGCTGATAATAATACCGAGATCTTCCTTTTAGTCCACACTTTCTATTTCATTACCCTGCGGTGAGTAATCTGAATGCGGGTTACTAAAACCTATGTGCATGACTACGTTTCCCACAATTGAAAGGTATTTGCCATTTTCTGGACCATTCTCTTAGCTTTATTACATCCTCTCTTAAGGCTTCTACGTTTATTGAGTTCGCAGGACTAATGCCTAATTTAGTGTCGTCGGCAAGTTTGGCTATTCTACTAGTTAATCCTAAATCTATGTCGTTAATGTAGGTTAGATATAGCAATGGGCCAAGGACAGATCCTTGAGGTACTCCGCTTGTAACAGCTGCCCACTATCAAGCTCTTCCATTGATTACAATTTACAACTCTCTCTTTTCGGTTTGTTAGCCAATCTTCGATTCATTTGGCTGGCTCGTCAATGATGCACGGTGCTCTAATTTTGACCGTTATTTTTTATGAGGAACTTTGTCAAAAGCCTTTTGGAAATCTATGTATATGACGTCTAATGGCTGCTTTTGTCGTAAGTGCTAAACATATTGTGGTAAAATTCCATAGG
This sequence comes from Palaemon carinicauda, assembly GCF_036898095.1. Taxonomy (NCBI): domain Eukaryota; kingdom Metazoa; phylum Arthropoda; class Malacostraca; order Decapoda; family Palaemonidae; genus Palaemon; species Palaemon carinicauda. The sequence goes on along the minus strand of NC_090742.1, from coordinate 79,787,798 downwards.
ATTTGACACACATGATCTCTTTTGTCTAAAACTATGTTGTCTGTCGATCAGAAGATTGTTTTTCTCTATATATTCTACTATTGAATCTACTATAATGGATTCAAATATTTTGCAAGGCACTGAAGTTAGACGCACAGGTCTGTAGTTGCCAAGTTCTTTTGGTCTCTTCTTGTAGATTGGAGTAATACTGCCTAGTTTCCATCTTTGTGGTGCCTTTCTTTTGTTGGCTGTCTTTCTGGAGAGAGAGAGAGAGAGAGAGAGAGAGAGAGAGAGAGAGAGAGAGAGAGAGAGAGAGAGTATACATGATTCCTACCTAATCCAAGACTAGTAGTTTCGCTTGTGTTGCACGGCATGAACATTTGAGCCCAAGTAATACCAGTGATGCAGAAAGAACAAAAAAAAAAAAAAAAAAAAAAAACAAGGGTGACAAAACGTATTAAAGGGGCCAACGACCTGGGGATAAGAGCGTCAATAATAATAAAAGAAAAAAAAACCTTTCTACTAGACCTTGAAGCGGCATCGATGAACATGAACGCCTCTTCCAATGAAGCTGCATCATCATGATTCTCTCAGCAACTGCTCTTCCAAAACGTGTGAAATTTACATCAGTACTAAAACCTACTCGGCGGTGTCGGGACTCCTATTAACAACCCGCCCCCCTACCCCACACACTTACAGCCCTCCGGAGTCTGACGTGAGACTTAAAGAGACACCAAGACTTGAGGCAGAGCCTTTGGACTCTTCTTCTTGAACCTGACCTTTACCGATTTTTTTATTTGGATGAAATAAAACATAAACGTCTGTGTCCCTCCCCCTCAATATAGACAACCCCCATCCTCCCTTCACTCCCTCAAACGCGAAACCCGCCCACCCACCCACCCACTCGCCCACTTTCCCTCCTCGAATGTCTAGACATGCTAGAACATATAAGATTATGAAATCTATATTTCTTTAGACCGAAGGAGCCCCCCCCTCTCTCTCTCTCTCTCTCTCTCTCTCTCTCTCTCTCTCTCTCTCTCTCTCTAATTGCCAAAGCTTCATTTCGCCCTCAAAATAAAATGCGAGAAGCAAGCAATAAAAATAACAGCTAAAAACAGAATAATTGTCAAACGAAGGAAAAGTGGCAGCCAGAAGGAAAGATGCGTGTATAGTGACGAAAAGAGGAGAGAGAGAGAGAGAGAGAGAGAGAGAGAGAGAGAGAGAGAGAGAGAGAGAGATTTTCATGTTAGTTTTGACAGATTCTCCTGTAATTATGTGGAATCAGCAACACTATAAAGTCAGTTAACACCTTTTTTTTTTTCTTCCTTTTCGTATCAGCATGTCGACACTAAACTTCCAGAGGCTCACCAGGGTGCTCGGGTGAACGGGATGCATAGGCCGGGATGGTTGGGTCTGAGCGAGCAAAGTGCTAAAGCAGACCATCGTCCCTTTAAATGTTTATCAATACAATGCTGGGCCTCTCTCTTCCATGCTTTGACAATTATATGTATATACAAAAAAAAAGAAAAAAATTAATTCTTTTTATTGGTTTAATTGTATCTATTTCCTCGAGGAACAAAAGGAGACAATTTCGCAAAAAGAGTATGCTTGAAGTGTCCGGTGTGAAGTTCGGACTTTCATGAAGAGCGGCGGCCGGTGAAACCTGTACTTACTGATATCGGCGTGTTCATGAGGCCGGTTTAGTTAGCTACACCAGTAAGTAACTGGCTCCCTCTTTTGCACGGAAACACTGCTACGTCAATGATGCAGTACCGGATTGTTATTATCATTATCGGTGGTTGTTTTCTTTCTTAGTCCACCGTATGGGAGAGGAATAATCATTAACAAAGAAGACAAAATGGAAATAAAATGGTAAATGGGGGAAATAGAGGAACCGTGTATTTGTTACAACTTGAAATAACTGTGTGAATGTACAACAGCGTTACAATTATAAGCAAAAGGTAAAATATACTTTTGCAGGCACAGGGGAAAAATGTCACGTTCATGACATTGCGAAAATGATTACAGTGTAATAGGCAAATAGTGAGAATGACAATAATTTCCCCGGAAAATACATACATATCTCCAGAGAGAGAGAGAGAGAGAGAGAGAGAGAGAGAGAGAGAGAGAGAGAGATTTATGAGGGTGGGAAACAGTTCGCCGGGGTTACAGTACAAGGCTAGAATGCGTGTCATGGGTAATAGTCGGGTGTTCCCGGGTCAGTGGCGGAGGACCGAGGTAGACTGTGGGGATATGTGTCTGGGGATGGAAGGGGGAAACTTCCCCAAAGAGAGCACCTGGCGCTCACCTGCCTTAGCTGTATTTAGTCGAATGCGTTGCAATGGTAATTTGCATGCAGTGCTGCTGCTGGTCTAGTTTTACCAGGCTTCGGCGAAAGAAAATAATGAAGGCTATCGATGAAGGCGAAGGGACTCTGTCTAGATCCATGCGGTGTGGACAGACGAAACACCAGACGGAGAATCAACGTCGTACTCGTTTTGTTCCAAGGTCGACTCCAGTAGGTTTGGCGAGGTCTGGAGATGCGTGTCCCTGCGTAGTTTTCTACTCCTTGAATGTTGCAAATTTCTCCATCTGTCATTCGAAAATAACTGCCAACAGGCCGCCTGCGGGCAAACCAGCTCAGGGAGACACACTCTAAGTGTATTACAGAGAGAGAGAGAGAGAGAGAGAGAGAGAGAGAGAGCTTTGAGGTCATAGCAATCATACGTGCGCACAAACATAAATACTCATGAGCAAATTGAACTAGAGACGGTTAGCACATTACGGTGTGTATTATTTTAATATTTTCCTGAACGAACAGTTGATAGCGAGTCCCTCCGTAAATTCCCGCGATTTCAGAAAATGATGCATTCATTCGACCACATGAGCGTTGTTACATATAATCAAAGTAACAAATAAATACGCGATTGTATAAATAATTTGGCAAATTATTAAACTAGCCAGCTGCAGAATGGTTTTGTATTATTGTGTGTATAATGGAAGCAAAAGAACGAAACGAAGAATATATTGGGAATACAATAATACAAATAGTGGAAACTAAAAATATTACTAGCACTCGTGTTTTGCTTCCTGGCTACCTAACACTTTGGTCATATCAGTTCTGGTTTTACGTGTTAGCGAAATGTAAAGAGTAGAAATTTACCTGAATCCTTCCTATTTTCACGGATGTGCGAGTAAAAGTTCATAAGTAGAATATAGAGATTATTCGAAAAGAGAAAAGAAAGAAATAAGCATAGTATGTATATGAAACAATTCAATTAATAATATCTCTAGTTTTTCCTCCAAAAGAGGTGCGTGTATATATATATATATATATATATATATATATATATATATATATATATGTGTGTGTGTGTGTGTATGTATACTATGGTCCCGTGTCTGGGAACCAAAATATAAGGTTATATATGGCTGGCAAGCTACACAACCTCTCGAGTTCCAAACTCACTGGTTTGTTTTTACATTAATCTGTTACACTTGTAAATATTATTACCCAATCTCTGAGACAGTTATATAACTCCCAGACAGCAATACACAAAAATATTGAATATCGAAAGGTTTCTTAAATACACTCAAAACAATACTGAGTAATTATTACTAAGAATTATTCAAAAGCACCTCTTACTACGATTCTTTAACTGAGATACGAGTGAGTACTGAAATATACACTGATGATTGAAATAATACACTCTACAAAAATAAATATATTCTATAGAAATTACAACACTTTGAGGGAATTTACATAAAAAAAAACCACTCGAAATATTAAGTCTGAACAAAACTTAGATTAAGACAAAAATGTTACGCTCTGAAAATTATGTAATCACTTCACTTGAAATATTAAATCTGAATAAAACCTTAGACTAAGACAAAAGAAATAATTACACTCTTGTGCTCAAACTTTTGAACTTACATAAAGTAACTGATAAACTTACTAACTTCACGTATTTACATAAATCTCGCTGGGCCAGTTACAAAGAATTACACAATGCCAACACTTACCACAGCACAATAAATCTAAAATCACCTGTAACGTCTTTCGTAACATTTCATCCCATTACACACGATATATGTCGTAATTAAACTTAATCACTTTAGAAAGGACACACTATGGGTACTTTGACAGAAAGAGGGAATTTTGGCTCTTTCACAGGACTGTTTCTCTTTTGCCCCTATGCTTTTGTAGGGGCGCTTATATCAACTTCTCGCTTATTCTAGTAGATAATTCTAGTGGCTTGAGGCCGGCACCTAGCGACGCCAGAGTTATCAACTATCACGTATCGAACAGGAGAACCAACCCCGCTGCACGGCAACTCTCTCAGCCAGCTCCGCCCACCCACCGATCTCGGAGAGAAAAAATGAAATAAAATCTAGCCCTAGGGTTTTCGAAAACCTTCCAAATGGCAAATATAAGTATTGCGTATTTCCTCACAAACACGACGCATCACCTCATAAAAATTTAAAAAAGATTTATATAATCCCTTGGTCATATCTCGTACGCATCATATAGCACTCTTAAACAGTTACGTAAGACTTTGTAACAAAATACGTTAAAAATAACATAAATTTACATATACTGATTTGAATAAAGAATACAATGAAATTAACAACAAAAATCTTAACTAATTTACATACCAAACTTATATCTACACGAGAGGAACTCACCTTACGGGCTGGCTATTTGCCTCTAATACACAAATGAAACATATAAATAAAATACATTAATACATTATTTACTCTACACAAGACCAGCTTCGTAGATATATATATATATATATATATATATATATATATATATATATATATATCTATCTATCTATCTATCTATCTATCTATCTATATATATATATATATATATATATATATATATATATGTATATATATAAACGTGGTGAAGAGGGTTTGCATATTACTATTATCAGCAAAGCTGTACTAGAAGGGCTTAAGGGCCATCCATACTAGGCTGGTTTGCTGTGGGCGATCAGACAAATCTGTCAACATTACCAATTCGCACTGGCGAAGAAAACTTGCCAAACCCTATACATGAATTGAGATGTCTGAGACCTTCGTCCTGCAGTGGGCTAGAAACGGGTGCATTTGTTGTTGATGTTGTGTGTGTGTATATATATATATATATATATATATATATATATATATATATATATATATATATATACAGTATATATATATATATATATATATATATAGAGAGAGAGAGAGAGAGAGAGAGAGAGAGAGAGAGAGAGAGAGAGAGAGAGAGAGACAGAGAGAGAGAGAGAGACAGAGACAGAGAGAGAGAGAGAGAGAGAGAAATAATTATTCGTCAGAATAGAATACTTCATGCGACAAGAACGTCAGAAATTTATAAAAAATTTTCGTTGGCAAAAATGTCGTGATTAATCATTTAAAACAATGATATAACAAAAATGCGACCATCATAAAATTATCTTTTGTCAACTAAAGGATCTTTTGTTTTTATAGCTTAAAGAGATATTTGAGAATGGGCATTAAGATTTGTTTATTGTAAGTCTAGTCAGAAGACAATATAAATAAAAACGTATAAAAAAATGTTAAGGTAGTAAAGAATTATGAGCTTAATCAATGGAAATAGAGAAAATGCGTGAATAACAACTTCAATCAGGATGAAAAACAACGCAGAGGAAAAAAAAATATAAACAATGCACAGAAACACCAGCAAAACAATGTATATTAAAAGTAGAATAAATATATTAAAACGAGAGGAAAACAAAGCTGTGAAATTTCTTAAAGGCCACCCATGAATGGTGGAGGAAACAGAGAGTGACATTGCCCTTGCAAGCAGGACAATGCCCTAGAGACTGACCATATATGCATAAGATCAGCGCCCAAACCATTAAAGCTGCAGCAAAAGAATGCAGATAAAATGCATAAAGAATACATTAAAACAGCAGAAAGCAAATAATATAGATAAACACTAATCCACAATGTAAAATGCGAAAAAAATGCAGTTGAAATAAACAAATACTCTTTTAAAACAATAGCGAAAACGATGAAGACAAAAACGTATACATTACATATTAACCGAATGAATAATGAATAATCTATTCGGACATCAACCAAACCAATGCATATAAAGCATATACAAACGTACATAATTGATAAAAGAAAACTAATGCACATAAATGTGTGAAAAAAAACCCACGAAAACAAAAGCAGAAAAAACATCCAGATGAGATATATAAAATATACATCAGAATGATAAGAACAATACCGGTAGAATCGTATAAATAATCAAATAAAAA